>NC_026004.2:80521760-80608680 GCF_000442705.2 Elaeis guineensis | reverse complement strand
GCTTATGTTAAGTGTTTAAAGATAGATAAGCTTGGACCTAAGTCCGATAAATACTTACTCATAGGATATCTAAAGAAAATTAAAAGGATACTACTTCTACCTCGCTGAAGAGCAAAAAGCGTTTATCAGCAACAGGACAGTCTTTTTGGAAAAGAAGTTTCTTAAAGAAGGAACTAATGCCTATAAAATTGAACTTGATGAAGTTCAAGAGTGAAAGATTGACACACACAGAATTAGATTTGATTGAAGAATGAATCTGGAGTCAGTAGAGTACAATTGAGGAGATCGGTAGAATACCGTATCAATCGGATAGATACTATGATTTCTTGATCTAAGATGTGGTCCCATCAAATTTGATGAGAACGATGAGGATACGATCACCTATATGGAAGCCACGCAAAAGGTCCGACTTTTAAAAATGGCTTAAGGCCATGAAGTTCGAGATGGAATCTATAGAGATCAATAGTGTATAGACACTAGTTGATCCGTTCGAAGGGATAAACCCATAGGGTGCAAGTGGATTTTCAAAAAAAAAAAAGAGCAGACAAAAAAATAGAGACCTATAAAGTTCGTCTAGTTGCAAAGGGTTACCGTCAGTGTTATGGTATTGACTATGACGAGACGTTCTCGCCTATGGCAATGCTTAAGTCCATCCGGATTATACTTGCTATAGCTGCACACTTAGATTATGAGATCTGGCAAATGGATATCAAAATGCTTTCCTTAATGAGGAGCTAAAAGAAGAGGTGTATATGATACAGCATTAAGGGTTCACATCCACGGAGAAGTCTAAGGTGTGTAAGCTAAATAGGTCCATTTATAGACTTAAGCAGGCATCTAGGAGTTGGAACATTCATTTTAATAAGGTGATCAAAATGTATGACTTTGTTAGGAATAGAGAAGAGCCTTACATCTACAAGTGAACTATCAATTTTGTAGTTATCTTTCTTATACTATATATAGATGACATACTGTTAATAGAAAATGACATCTCAGTTTTACAGAGTGTGAAGCTATGGTTATCATCATAGTTCTCCATGAAGGACTTGGAAGAAGCATCCTATATCATAGGGATGAAGATTTATAGGGATAGATCTAGAAGGTTGCTTGGACTGACCCAATCTACGTACATCAATACCATATTGAAGTGGTTCAATATAAAAAATTTTAAGAAAGGCTATCTTCTGATAGATCATGAAATTACTCTCTCCAAAAAAGATTGTCCGACAATCCCTCAGGAGAAAGAGCGTATGAGTAGATACCATTTACTTCGACAGTGGGATCTATCATATATGCCATGATGTGTACGAGGTTAGATGTGGCCTATTCACTAAGGGTAGTGAGTAGGTATTAGTCTGATTTGGATGAAAACTATTAGAAGGTTGTAAAGATAACTCTTAAGTATTTGAGAAATACTAAAGATCAGTGGCTTATCTATGGAGACACTGATCTGAAACTTATGGGATACACTGATTCTAATTTTCAATCAGATTGTGATGATAGCAGAAGTATGTGGGGCTACGTATTTACCTTGAATGAGTTATTTACTGGAAGAGTTTCAAGCAATATATTGTAGCCGATTCTGTATGCGAAGCATAATACATTGCTGCATCCGATGCTGCAAAAGAGGTGGTGTGATTGAGAAAATTCATCATCGAGCTACGAGTTACACTTTCTATTAATGGCCCTGTCCTGCTGTACTGTGATAGCTCTAGTATCATAGCTTAAGCGAAAGAACAAAGTCACACCAGCATACCAAGCATATTCTGCACCGCTATCATCTCATACGAGAGATCATGGATCGAGATAAGTCGAGCTTTAGAAGATCAACGAAAAGAAAAACCTAACTGACCCCTTCACTAAAGCTCTCGAAATCAAAGAGTTCGATGATTTTAAATAGAAAATTGGTATAAGATACTATCCCGATTGGCTTTAGTTCAAGTGAGAGTTGTTGAGAATTATGTCCCAAAACTAATCATATGACAATTGAGTTTTTTTTACATGTGAATTATTCATTGATAAAAAAAATTATTTTGGCATTATTCATCATAAGTTGAATCTTCTTTGTAGAACTCTTGTGTTGTGATAAAGTCCTTAGAATTATGTTAGTAATCAATAAAGAGAGGATTTATCATATAGTTCTTAAATATGTTCATGATCAAATGATACATCATTATAGGATGATAATATTTATCGAGTGGAAGTCGTTGTGTGCCATAAGGGGTTGTTATCCTCTTAATCAAGGAGTGTAGTAATACTGGTATAGCATACAAGTGAGATATATGAGTACATCGTCACTGAACAGGTGACTCACCTGCTAAGTATTCTGCTGTTAAGAGCTGCTCGTGAAATATATGGGCATAAGTATTTCTCAAATTTGAGATCACCATAATGACTTACAAGCAACTCACTGTGCTTTGATGTCAGACTTTCTGAATTTTAATGTAGTAATGGAAGGCTGTTGGGTACAATTAGTACTTACGAAGTCTGTATGTGGATCAAGATGGGATTGATCTCTCTAGATTATAGAAGCTGATGTATCACTGTATTTTAATTTAGTAAAGCCTTGGCCAGGATAATTCATGAGATGGGTTTGAAAGATTGAAATACAATATGGATGATTTTGTCAGGATTGACAGTTAACCCTAGATCATTTTAGAGCATTTAGGGTCAAAGGATGAATTATGCAGTAACCATATGCATAGGTTCTGAAATATTTTTCTACGATTATTTGATCTATTCGGACATCGAAATTATTGCTAGATGGTATCTTCGATTAGTGTAGGAAATAGTTTCTGTGCTACCGACTTAGAGTTCGAACCTATGAAATCATGCACATAAGTCAGACAATGTAGAAAGTATTAGTCTATGTTTATATGTTCAATTTAGTAGTACTTTATTTGATTGAACATATAGACTAACTTGATTGAGAATTAAGTTATGGGTCAAAAAGGATTGAAGAGTTGACTATATCTAGCTAGCACTACACATAAAGTTCAGATTCAATCCCAGAGATGAACAATTTTTGATCAATGATCCAAGGAGCCTACGAGAGATTGGATTAAGTACTAATTAATTTTAGATTAGATCTAATTTAATTAAACTTAATTGGATTCAAAATTTTAAGTTAGACTTAGTCCTAATCCTAAATAGTTTAAGATTGATAGTCTTTCAAAATTATTCGAATCAACTTCAAATTAGATTCGAATTGTTTGGATGAGATCCTTAGAGCCCATTTTCACTGAAACTCTCTCACCTTCATGCCGACCAGCACCTGGTATGGTGTTGGTTGTGGGCAGTCCCACGTGGGTGTGGGCGCAGGTGCAAAGTCGGCACCATATGAGGCGCCAATCCTTTCTCATGTAGGAATCCTTCTATGATAAGTTGTGGACTGATTCAAAACTTCTTTGAATTAAGAGTCTTATTTTATTAGGTCATAAAAATCATCTATAAATAGAGAGGGTCTCTACTTATGGATGCATAGCAATCAAAATGTGAGAAAAGAGAGAAAGAGAGAGAGAGGTGTGAGGCATTATGGGTGTCCCATCCTTGGCATCTCCCTCCTTGCCGCCCTCTTCTCCTTGATGTGGGCTCTCTTGGGCATCCCTCTTGCTGGTGTGAGGCATCACACTAGCACCTCTCTTTGCTCCCTTAGTGGCCTTGTGAAGGCACTTCAATCTGAAGCTTTATCTAGCTTTCCTACGGAGCTTGAGGTGCATGCGAAGTAGAGGCCTATAGATCCAGGCCTACGTGAAGGTTTAAATTCAGATTTTAAAAATTTAATCCCTATTCCATCATAATTCAGATAAAGATTTGATCTTTATTTAGTTAGATATATAAAAAATTTTTAGATGCAACCTTAGTTATCCGCTAGAAATAGGCTTTCTTTCCCTTCATGATAGTCATTGGAGGCCCAAAGGCCTAGTGCTTATATACTATTGGAATTATCATTCATAATATGATAACTTGGTCATGTCTCTCTGATAGGTGGTTAGGTTGGCTGACTAAAGTCAGGTATGATCATTTGTTGGTTAGATGGGCTGAGCATAATCATGTTAATGGTTGGACCTAACCAAGACTTGTAGAGATGGCCAAAGCCAACTAAAAAGAAACCTGAGGCAAAATTAATTATTAGAAGTTGTTTGGAGAAATAATTAGTTAAGAACCTATCCATAGATACACTTGGGTTGGCCAACCAAAGTCAAGCCCGTGTGCAGTCTAGTTCGCTAAAAAATTAAAGTAATTCCTTGAATTGAAGGTAGAGGCTATTAATTCGATTAAAATAGTGAGAGGATCTTTAGACTAAAGTCCAAGCCTTTAGAATTAAACAATTCATATGCTAATAGGTCTTAATGTTTTTCTTTCAGTAATGGCTAGTAATTTATCGTTTCATTCACTGTTGGACGATGACAAGCTTATAGGACCCAATTTTGATAACTAGTATCGAAAATCGAAAATAATTTTGAGTATGAAAGGATCCTATATGTGATTATGGATCCAACATCTTAAGTACCAGCTCCTCATACAGATATGATGGTTAGAGATACTTATTAGAAGTGGCTCAATGACTGTACGACAGTACGATGTATAATGAGGGCTGCTATGAGTGATGAATTTAATGGTAAATTCATTGATACTAAGTCGAAAGAAATACTTCAAATATTGAATGAGACCTTTGGCATACTTGAGGATTTGTCCTCAATAGGACATCGTTTCTTTAAGAGAGGAAAGATAAATATGGTACAGCGGTATCATGCTACGACTCCTAAGCCCAATCAAACTAACCAGTCTAAGGCAGACCAGAGTCAGACAGACTTTTATAAGAAGCTGGAGACTGAAAGAGGAATTATCCTCTATATCTAGCTTCTTTTGGTCCAAACAGGCTTAGGAAGAGAAATCAATAAAAGGTTGCTGGACAAGTTACTTATATGATAATACTCTATATTTTCTCTATTTGTGATACTACTACTTAGATATTAGATATTAAAAGTTTGATTTATATCTGTAATTTATTGCAAGAACTTCAGATTAGTAGAAAATTTAAGAAAAATGAATAATTTCTGAATGTTGGAGATAGAAGAGCTGTCCCAATTCTAGCTATAAGAAAAGTTCATCTTTTTTCAATTCAAATACCATTATTTAGATGATTGTCATTATTGTCCATATTTTCTTATGAATGTTATTTTCATAAACTTTTTGGCCAAAGATGGTAATATTTTTTCAATAAAAATTTTTTATGATATCATTATAAATGATATCATAATTATGTGTAGATAATTAAAATATGATATTACTGTCTGTTAGTATAATGTACACATCAAATAAATATCTTAGAATAGATAATATTACAGATGTCTACCTTTGACATTGTAGGCTCGATCATATAAATGAGAATAGGATAAACAGGTCAACTAAAGAGAAAATCCTCGACTTCAATGATTGTAAATCATAACTGATCTGTGAGTTCTGTCTTCTTAGAAATATGATCAGGTCGCCCTTTATTAGAAAGAGTGATCGAGCTGGTGATGTTCTAGATCTAGTACATAGTGATGTATGTGAACCTATAAACATAAGCGCCAGAGGAGTATAATATTACTTCATTATATTTACTGATGATCTATCGAGGTATGGGTATATCTACCTTGTGAAGCATAAGTTTGAATCATTTGAAATATTCAAATGACTCCATAGTTAAGTAGAAAAATAAATTGAAAGAGTATTAGAACTCTTCGGTTGACCTAGGAGGTGAATATCTTTCCAATGAGTTTTTGACATATCTAGAAGAGAATAAAATTTTTACACAATGAACACCTCCTGGGAGAAGGAATTGAACACTGTTAGACATGGTTTGGGTCATGATGGGGTTTGTGAGTCTGCCGATCTCTTTTGGAGTTATACTCTTAAGATTGCTTATTATGTTCTGAATAATATTCTGAGCAAATCGATCATAAAACTTTCATATGAGATATGGACTGGGTGTAGATCGATACCCTCTTATATTAGGGATTGGGGTTGTTTGGTTTATGTAAAATATTTATAGACCGATGAACTTGGACCTCAATCCAATAAGTGGTTATTTGTAGGATATCATAAGGAGTTTAGGGCATACTACTTCTACCTTTCTATATGAACAAATGATGTTTGTCAGTAATACGATATTCTTTTTAAAAAAAAAATTCTTATGAAAGGAACAGATGCCACTAAGGTTGAAATTGAGGAAGTTCGACAGGTAGAAGAACCGATACAAACAAGTAAAAATATATAATCGGATTTGAATAGATCAAATCCAGAGCCCATTGTTGAGGCACCTTTCAGGAGTTCGGTAGAGTACCGCATCAACTAGATAGATACTATAATTTTTTGGTTTGGAACGATGATCCTATTGAACTCAATGAGAATGATAAGGATCTGATCGTCTACATGGATGTCATGCAAAGTTCCGACTCTAACAAGTGGCTTGATGTCATGAAATCTAAGATGGAGTCCATGAAGATCATTGGTGTATGGACACTAATTGATCTACCCAAAGGAAAAAAACCCATAAGGTGTAGATTGATTTTCAAAAGGAAAGGAGGTGCAGACGGGAAGGTGGAGGCCTATAAAGCCCTTTTGGTTGTCAAGGGATATTGTCAGTGTTATAGTATTGACTATAATGAGATGTTTTTCCTATGACAATATTCTCAGAGTTGGAATATATGTTTTGATAAGATCAAAATGTATGGCTTCATTAGGAACGAAGAAGAACTCTGCATATATAAGTGGGCTATTGGTTCTGTAGTCATATTCCTTATACTGTATGTGGATGATATACTCTTGATAGAAAATGATATTCTTACTTTATAAAGTATAAAGCTATAGCTATTATTACAGTTCTCCATAAAGAATTTAGGAGAAGCATCTTACATCCTAAAGATGAAGATCTATACAGATGGATCTAAAAAGTTGCTTGGATTGTTCAAATCCATGTACATAGACACCATGCTGAAACGATTCAGCATGGAGAATTTTAAGAAAAGCTATCTCTTGATAGATCATGGAATTACTCTCTCTAAGAAGGATTGTTCGACAACTCCTCAAAAGAAAAAGTGTATGAGTAGAGTCCCATATGCTTCAATAGTGGGATCTATCATATATGCTACGACATGTATGAAGCTAAATGTAGTATACTTACTAGGAATAATGAATAGATACCAATCTGATCCAGATGAGAACCATTGAAAGATTGTAGAGATAATCCTTAAGTATTTGAGAAATACTAAAAGATCCAATGGCTAATTTATGGAGACACTGACTTAAAACTTGTAGGATATATTAATTTCAGTTTCAGTCAGACCATGATGATGGTAGAAGTGTGTTGAGTTATATGTTTATTCTAAATGGAGTCATATGCTGAAAAAGTTTCAGCCAATTCACTATAGCCGATTTTATTCATGAGGTACAGTACATTATGGCATTTGATGCTGTAAAGAAAGTAGTTTGATTATGGAAGTTTATTAACAAGCTTTGAGTGCCATCCTCTGTCAATGGTTCAGTCATGCTGTATTGACAACACTAGAGCCATAGCTCAAACTAATGAATAGTTATCCCACCAAATATATTCTGCATCGCTATCACCTTGTGCGAGAGGTCATGGATAGAGGTGACATCAATCTTTGGAAGTTCGATGGAAAGAAAAACTTGGCCGACCCATTTGCAAAAGCCTTCGGAATCAAAAAGTTTGATGAACTCAAATGGAAGATGGGTATTAGATACTGTACTGATTAACTTCAGTCCAAGTGAGAGTTGTTAGAAAATATATCCTGAAGTCAATCATTTGGATGATTGCACTCTTTATAATTTATATATAAATTATGAATTAATAAATATTATTTAATATTTTTCATTACAAGGTGTACATCTTCTTTATAGAACTCTAATGTTGTGATGAAGTCTTTAGAACTATAAGATAATCGATAAATGAGGATTAATTAAATAGTTCTTAAATATGTTCATAATCAAATGATATGTCATTAAAGGGCGATGACGTTTATCAAGTGTAAATCATTGTGTGCCATATAGGTTGATTTTTTCTTAACCAAAGAGTGTGAAGATATTGGTATGACATACAGATGAGATGTAGGAATACATCATCACTGAACAAGTGACTCCTCTGTAAAGTATTTTGCTGTCAAGAGTAGCTCGTGAAGAATATAGGCATAAGTGTCTCTCTGATCTGAGATCACCATGGTGACTTGCAAGCAACTCACTATGCTTTAGTATCAGACTACTTAAATTTTTAATTCAATGATCGAAGATTTCTGGGCACAGTCAAGTACTTGTGGTAGTCAATGTGTGGATCAAGATGGGATTGACCCCTCCATATTTCAGGAGTTAATGCATAACTGTATTTCAATTGAGTAAGACCTCGATTGGGGCAATCCATATGATGGGTCACAAGATTTGAAAAAGAATGAAATACAATACAAATGACTAAATCCAGGGTTGACAGTTAAATCCTAAATCATCTTGAGCATTCAGGATCCAAGAGATGAATTATGTAGTAACCATATTCCATGATTCTTGAGTGTTGCCTTGCAAATATTCAACCTATCTGGATGTTAGAAATCATTGCTAGATGGTAACTTTAATTAGTATAGAAAATAATTTTCTATACTGTTGATTTAGTGTTCGAACCTATGGAGTCACGCATAAAGTCAGGCAAAGTAAGAAAGAATTGATCTAAATCTATGAGTTCAATTTGGAAGTATGTGACTTAATTGAACGAATAGATTAGCTTAATTAAGAATTAAGTTAAAGGTCATACGGGATTAAATAGTTGACTATGTCTAGCTAGCACTGGACATGATGTTCAGATTTAATTCTGGGGATGATGATCTGATCAATGATTCAAAAGATTTATAAGAGATTGAATTTATATTCTAATTAATTTTATATTAGATTTAATTTAATTAAAGATTAATTAGATTAAAAATTTAAATTAAATTTGGATCAGAATTTTAATTAGATTAGGATTGACAGGCTCTTCAAATCTGGTTTGAATCAGGTTCAAATCGGATCTAATTTAAGTCAAATCTAAGCCCAATTGGTTTAGAACCAAAGAGTCTCAAATAGTTGGGACTCTCTCTCTCATAGTGGCTGACTAAAGGAGGAAAGAGGGTGATTTTTTTTTCACCCCATATGTGCATGCGTGAAGGAGTTCACGCGAGTTGTTTTGGCGCTCTCTCTTTTCTAACATATGGTTTCCTATTTGGATAAGGAATCCTAACTCCTTATGTCTTTGACCAGATTTAAGTTGCTTAATCTATTTAAGGGGAAATATATTATCATCATGGGACATTATCTTGGTTTTGTGCAACAAACATAAAGAAAAACCACCATGAGAAATAGTTGGGGTTGTGCGTGTTCGAGAAAGGGAGGCATCCCTTATTTCTTGGCATGAAGAATATTTTGTGTCTTCCTTCTTGGTGTGAAGGATTCATCCAAGAAGGTTATCAAGGCATGTGATCTAATCTCCTCCCAATCCCTCACTTCTCTTCTAAAAATTAATGCCTAAGGAATCATCCCTTTTTCCTATGAAGCCTGACGTACACACGAAGCAAAGGGCCTGTACGTTCAGGCCTCGCGAGGCATTGGATTCGAGAATCTCCTGGAGATTTTGATCTCTCTTCCACTATGAATAAGGTAATCCATAATTGTTATGTTATCTTTAAAATATAAAAAAAATTTCAGATGCACCCTGACCATCCGATCAGATCGAATAAATTTTTTCTTCATCCTGTTTAACAGATATATCGCAGTTAATAAGGCATATCTCCAAAGATATAAAAAAAATTAGTGAAGCTCATCATGGACCTGACCATATCTAATAGAATCATATTTTTTTTTTTAGATATCCTATTGAGTTGAGATATTTCAGGAGGAGTCTATCGAGAGACTATGCCGTTATTCTTAAAATATTCTAAAAATTTTCGACTAAGATATTCACTTCTTTGATCAGATTGAAGAACCTTAATAGATTTGTCTATTTATTTTCTACTTCATTTCTAAATTCTTTGAACTTTTTAAAGACTTCAGACTTATATCTCATCAGAAACACATATCCATACAGTGACAGATCATCAGTAAAGGTTATAAAGTTGTTATAACTACCTCTAAGTTGTACATCAAATGGTCTATATACATCGGTGTGTATCAGGATAAGTATCTCAGTGGTCCTTTTTTAATATTCCATAAAGGGCAACTTGGCAATTTTTTCTTGAAGACAAGATTCATAAGCTAGGTATGACTTAGAATCAAAAGAGACAAGGATCCCATCTTTTTTCAGTTTGTTTATCCTATTCTCTCCAATATGCCCAAGCCTAAGGTGCCACAGATATTTCTGATTAATTTTATCTCTTTTGACCTACGACACTTACTACTTGCTCATTTATATTCACATTCACATCAACATGTAAGTGATAAAGAGTGTCAATTAAAAGACCACATGTAATCAATTTATTTCATAAATAAATAGAATAAAAATCTTTATTAAAATTAAAATCAAATCCCTCCTGTACTAGCACAGATATGAAAATCAAATTTTGACTAACTATAGATACAAAATAACAGTCTTTTAAATCTAATCTAAATTTTGACGGTAATCAAAGAGGATAGGTTTCAATGGCTTCTGCAGCAACCTTGCTCCATTATCGACCCGAAGGATCATGTTACCTTTCCTCAATCTTTTACTTTCTATTAGATCCTGCACCGAAGTATATATATGAGTACTAGAATCAGAGTCCAATATCCAACTAGAAGTAGAAGAAATTATTAGGTTAGATTTAATAACAAGCAAACTTAACATTCCTTTTAAAGGTGTGTCATCCTTCTTGATCTTCAGACTTTTCAGATAGAGTGGACAGTTTTTCCTCCAATGGCCATCTACATCACAATGGAAATACTTTCCTTTTGCTACGGCCTTCTTGAGAGCGTTCTTCTTTGGCTTGCTCTCTATTTTCTACTTCTTCGTGTGTTTATTCTTTTTTTTACTAGACTTTCTCTTGGATGAAGAAGTCCGCTCTACAGCGAAAATAGTACCCCTTGAACTTTTCAAGGTTCCCTAAATAGTGACCAACATGTTGACCAGTTCGGCTATAGTGCAGTCTATTTTGTCCATAAAAAAATTTATAATAAATTGACTATATGAACTTGTAAGAGATCGCAGGATCAAATCTACCGACAATTTCCTCTACATATTCAGTCCGAGCTTCTCAAGCTCCTTAAGATCCTTGATCACTATCATACAATATTCATAGATTGACTGTCCTCTGTGCATCTTCATATTGAAGAGTCTTTTGGAGACCTCAAAATACATAGTGTGGCTCTGCTCACCATACAACTCTTGCAAGTGAGTGATCATGATCCTGATAGTAGGCATATACTCATGCTAGCTCTACAACTCATTTGATATGGAAGCCAGCACATAGCACTTAATCCGACTATCATCATCTATTCATTTATCAAATGTTGCTCTCTGCTTAGCACTAGGATGGTTTAGTAAGACTGGAGGATCTTGATCAAGTACATATCTTAATTTTTTAGATATTAAGACAATCTTAAGATTTTTGAACCAGTCTTTAAAATTGATTCTGATCAAATGATTAGAATCAAGGATGTGGGTTAGAGGATTCAAAGCTGACATGATTTTAACTGCAAGAGTAGAGATTCAAGTTAGACATTTGTACTTAAATTTTATATTTATTCTAGAGACTTTAAGAAGCAAATATACTCCCACTATTTTTTTGGATCTCTATACTTTTCGATGCTGTGCACCTCACCTAACAGTTATTTATAACATGTACACTGATGCGTGGACAACTCTTTGCCCAGGTGCTTCTCTAAGTATGTTGCAGCAACTTGATCTCTAAGTTATGTGGGCTCACCTAATAGTTATTAACTACACTCTTTAGTTAAACTTGATCCATCATTCACAAGCAAGTGCAAAATCATCATTGGATTCCTCACCTAATAGTTATTGGGCCCAACCCCATCTTTATCCTAAAATAGCTCTTTGCTAATAGAGTGCTTGCATGTTCTCAATGCAACTAAACCACTGTAACCAGTTGAGAATAATCAATATCAGTAGCACGTCTGCATATCTACAATGGTGGAAGACCTCTAGACTTAATATTTATGGAAAAATTTGGATTAGGTCTTATCTAATTAGTCATCAAATGACTGATCTAATTGGCATGGGCTAAACTAGACCGTCAAATAACCACATTCAAGACTCAATCTTTCAAATTGATCAGATAAGTAAAGATCGATGGAAGGCACTCCCTTGATGAATCAAGGATTCTAATTAAATAATCACCTCTTAATTACTTATCTTAGATACTAATTGATCAATTGGTCCAAATAGGTTAGCTTAAGCGAATTAAGCTCAAGCCATCGAGTCGAATTTGGTCCTTAGGTTAATCAATTCTACATATGGGATTTAATCGACTCGATCAATAACAATTGTATGATCCAAAACTCAATGACCTAACTCTAATCAATACTTGATTTTGTTTGATCAATCGGTAAATTGATTTAGACCCATTATGTTTAAATCAAAATCCTAGGTGTAATCTAATTACATGACCTAATTTTAGCTACCCATGACCAAATCCTCATACACAAACATAAATTTCAGATCTTAAAACTAAATTTTAGATATAAATTTTTTATATGAAAGATAGATTTTTAATCTTGAAACTAATTTTTAAATTCAATATACAAACATATATCTCATATATGTATTTAAAATTCAGATCTAAACTAAAATTCAGATCTTAACATGATATCATATATCTCATGTATAATGCATAAATTAGAATATAAACTAATTTTAAGATCTTAATATATAATCGTGTATCTCATATATGAATCATAAATCAGATCTAAATTAATTTTCAGATTTATACATTTATCCATATATCATATATACGAATTGAAAAATGATCCAAAACAATTTTCAGATCTATGCATGCCTTCATGTATCACACATATGAATAAAAAATTAAATCTAAAATAATTTTTAGATCTTAATTAAACATCCATACATCTCATGTATTAGTAAAAATTAGATTTCAAATTTTTTTTCAAAATATATATGTCAATCTCATGTATATGAAATCCATGACTCTGATACCACTATTAAAATTTCATATGGTGCGCATGCATGTAGATTTCAAAAAAAAATTTCAAAATAATACAGTGAAATAGAAGATTAAAACTTCTTTTAATATAGAATATGCATGCATAAGAACAAAGTATCTAAGGATCTACTTCATATGTAAAAGTTAACACACATTGATTTTATGTTGAAATTAAATATGTGATCGGATCATATACCTATTTTACTAATTCTTGTTTGAATCTAGATTTGAAAGAAGTTAGGTTCTACCTCAGCCATACAAACATCTGGTCTCTATGGGTATCTACTCAGATCAGTTTAGATTGATCCTCTTTGGTGTAGACCTTTCTTTTCTAAGAACAATCTCCCTATGAATCTAAACCAAGTCTGGATCTTTTAATAAGCTCTTGATCTCTCTTTGATCTTCTTTTTTTCTTCTTCTTTTTGATCCTTCCTTTCTTGATCCTTGAAGCAACCAAGACCAACAATCAGCAAGAAAGAGGAGATGCTCAAGCTTCTTAGGTGTTGGATGATGGTGGACATCCAAGCTCTTGGATGTGTGAACCAAAGGGAGAAGAGAGAGGGCATGAGGGGGCTATTATTGAGGCTAAAAGCAATCTAAAATCTTTAAAAACTTAGGGAAGGCTTTTTTAAATAGAGGAACAATTAAAATTCTAATCAAAACCAAATCAGCCATATAATATGAGTCTTAATCGCATTAGGACTCCTTGTTTCCCTCATGTTTTGACCATGCCCAAGTGAATCAAGGGGGCGCCAACCCTTGGTGCCCTCTACGGCTCTCTCTCACATGCCAACCAGAGGAGGAGGTGCACCCCTCTCTTGTCTTTCTCACCATCCTTAAGTGGGTGCACCCACACTTGATCAAATCAAGTGGCGCCCCCTCAAATTAAATCAAGGAAACAATTAAAGGATTGGATCCCTAATATATATGATCCAAAATTCTAGGCACCCAATATTTGGAGCCCAATGAATCTAATTCAATTAGATTCATAGCAAGTAATTAACTCGAATTAATTTTTATTAAATAAGTAATCCAAGTTAAATAAAAAATTAGATTTAACCATGTGCTAGTAAGGTTCTCTTAAACCCAATAAGATTTCTCCCAACCCAATTGAGACTTTATAAGCTCAATTGATTAATCTAGATCAAATTTTTTTATTGTATGATCTCATAAGTTCAATTCTATTAGTAGTGAGATATATCATGATCTTGATCATAGTATCATTGAAACTCTTTTGAATAGATCAGAACGATTCCACTCTAATTCAACAAGGATTATCGATCTAGAATAATCCTAATAAACTCTCACAATCTATTAGTAATATTTAGCAGTTTGTAGTGGTAACTCAGCAAAATTGAAAAGAAAAAAATTTTAAGGTATAGTTTCTGTATGATTTAGTCTCTCTATCATGAGTCTCGACTAGATGGCAGGTCATAAATAAATCATCAATTCTCAACATTGTCATATGATAGATTTGATTAGCTCAAATCTAATTATGATTCTTATAAATTTTTTTTTCTATCAATCATACTGCTATGGCCACAGACTTATAGACTTAGCCTCTCAAATCTCATAGGATCACTCCTTTCTATTAAGATCGATAGATTCTATTTAGATGTGTATCCTACTCTGACAGTAGACTAACTATCATCAACATACACCACATAGTCTTAAGTGGCTAAGAGATCATATTTTTATGCAATCAAACTCCAACAGCCTCACTATGAGCAATCATGCCACCACAGATCAAAAGATCACTCACACAACTACAGCATCGAGATGATCACTGATGATCGAATAAAAATCTATGTGATCTCTCGTATGGTCATACTCAGTACTAGTTATTCTTTAACAACTATCCGTACTTGCTGCTCAATATCTCTACACTATAAACTAGAGACTCATCTACTCTGAAGGAAGTGATTTATGTGTCGATCTATCCAGATCGATCACCATCCTCATGATGATACTATGATTGGGAGTAATTTAGAAATTAATTATACATACCTCTTATTTTCAATACTTTGAGAATATGTATCATAAGTATTAATTTCATGGATGATTTAAATACACATCATACTTGAATGAAAATAAAATTTACTTTTTTATTGATCAAAATTATATTTTAAGTATAAATTTGTGTCCTAAAAAAATATAATGTGTCAGCCATATTGATTTCTAGGATATAGATCTAACACTTAAGGCTGCCTATCATGCTGATTTGATATTTTAATTACATATTAGAAGCTAAGGACAAGAAAGGGCAAACCCTTAATAGTTGATAGGGAGGTTCGTGAATTTCGAGCTTTTCTTTAGCAATTAGGCCTTGTAGATTTAGGGTACTAGGAATCATCTTACACCTGGTATAACAATCAGCTTGGTTTGACAAAGGTTTGGGAGAGGCTTGATCGTGCCTTTGCTTTAGGTTCCTTTTTGGATTTATTTTGTGAAACAATAGTTAAGCATCTCATGAGGTTTCCTTCGATCATTATTCCTGCTTTTGCATCTCTCTGATACCAACCTTTCTAGACAAATACCATTTTATTTTTATAAGTTGTGGCTAACATGTGGTATAAAGGTGGTCATTCAACAAGATTGGAGGGTTAATGGTGATCATTGTCCAGTTGTTAGACTCCTTCTTTTGTTACATAATGTGAGGAAATATATTAAATAATGGAAGGGTCGTATTGGTAATTTATTCAAAAAGGAACAAAAACTCAATGATAATATTTACTGACTACAATCATAAGAAATAAATGATGGTGGGCTTTCTAAGTAACAACAAAAGCATCTTCTTGGCTTATTACGTTCTTATAATAGGAATCTCTATCGACAAAAAATCCTATGGAGGCAAAAATCTCGCACCACATAGCTGCAGGAGGGAGATTCTAATTCCAAGTTGTTTCATAGAACCATAGTACTTAGGTGAAGAAGTAATTGGATTCACATGCTCAAAAATGATCAAGGGGTGTGTGTCCAAGACCCAGAGGACATTAAATTCTTATTGTGTTCTCATTTTAAGCAATGGTGGATGCAACAATAGTGGTTAGAATATCAAGATTTTTCTTTTACATATTCCATGGTGTCTGCTGATCTGAAGGATTCCATGACTCAGGCAGTCACAATGAAGGAAATAGAAGCTATTCTCCAAGATATGCATCTTGATAAAGTGCCAAATCTAGATGGATTTCCTAACTTCTTTATTCAACATTTTTGAGCTATCATTAAGATGGAGGTGATTGCTACTATCAAATATATCTTTTAGACTGGTACTTTGCCACTTTCTTGAAAAAGTACATATATATCTTAATCCTAAAAAGTCTATTCTAGATAAGGTGAATAAATTTTCAACCTATTAGTTTGTGTGACACTATTTATAAAGTCGTGGCTCAGATCTTGGTCAATAGGCTCAAACTTATTTTACGTATTTGGTGCCAACGGAACAAGGGGCTTTCATTCAAGAGTGTTGTATTCATGATAATTTATTCTTGACACAAAATGTTTTGCACTCTCTCCATAGAGTGCCTCCTTCTGGAAGCTTAATGATACTGAAATTAGATATAGGGAAAGCATATGATTGGGTTTATTGGCCATTTCTTTTTTATGTATTGCAACAGACTGGATTTCATGATAGGTTCATCCGATGGATCAAAGTTTATACGTGTGATGCCATGTTTGCTCTACTAATCATTGGACATCCTGCTAGCTAATTTTCACCATCTAGAGGACTTTGGCAAGGATGTCTATTGTCATCATATTTATTCATCATATGTTCAAATGAATTCTCTAAATTCATGCACTATGTTATGCAAAGTCAATTGCTAAGAGCTTGCCCCTAGAGGAGGACCTATCATATCCCATGCCATTTTGCTGATGATTACCTTCTTGTAGCCAGAATTAGAGATGTTATTTCTTTGGTCAAGTAATAAATGAGGTCTATTATATTCAGTCCTCACACCCCTATGTTAACAAAGTAGCAAATTTGCAATCTTTTGAAAATATCTCAAAGCAAGGGGTATGGAAATATTTATGTGTTCCTATTATTGGTATGGCCTTGAGGGGTGCAGACTTTTCTTCTATTATGGATAATGTGAATGCCAAGATTGCAAGTTGGAAATGGAAGGCCTATCATTTGCTAGTAGGGCAACCTTGCTATAATCGGTACTATCATCTATCCTGGTGTGTATGATGTCTTTGCCTCCAATTCCTTCTTCTATTCTCCTCAATATGGAAAGGGATTTTTGGACTTTTTTGTGGGGTCATGATGCTAATCATAGAAGACTACATTTATTGTCTTAGGACCATGTTAGTCCATCTAAGTAGTAGGGTGGTCTTGGAATATCCTCTTTGTGTGCTCGAGTAGTGACTGTCTTTCAGAACTAGCAGCTCAAGTGATTTTAAGTCCTTCCTCCTTATGAGCACAATTGGTTTATAGCAAATATTATTTTGGTGGTACTTGTAATAGTTATGTGGCTCCATGAAATTGTTCAGTATGTGGAGGAAGACATGCTCTTTTGGGTTGAAGGTAAAGTATCAATTTTGCTGGCTAATTGGGAATGGAGAATCAACAAATGTGCTTTGGGACCCTTGGATTTCTGATAACCCCATTACCCACTGGCCTACCTACATAAATATGGATGCTGTCTATGATGATCTCAAGATTTTTGATTTCGTTACTTCATCAAGAAGATGGAATGAGAATCACCTAGCCAGCCTTTTTCCAGCTGAGATGATGAGTCTCATTCATTACTTGCCTGTAGCTCGAGGATGGTGGCCTGATCAACTGGGTTGGAGCCACTCTAATCAGTCTCAAGTACATCTTTTGGACATAAGAAGGAGCCTAAAAGTATTGATCATAGTTTGGTGGTTACTTGTGCATGGATCTGGAATCTTAAAGTGCAAGCTAGAGTTGAATCCTTTTGTAGAGGCTGCCTTGTAAGAAAGTGTTGGCTAGGAGGGAGATTATTTCTTTGACAGGTCAAGCTTGTGATGTCTATAGTAATGTTGAGGATGATTGTGAGCATGTGGTGATTTCATGCTTGTTTGCTAAACTTTGTTGGCAGCAAATTTCAAACAAGTGTGGTATGGTAATGCTTTATAATTTTATGTTGAAATTGATAGATCTCCTATCGGATTCCAAGGTAGAAGAAGATTTAAAGTTGACTGTTGCCTATACTACCTGAATAATCTGAAAAGCTTGAAATGAACGTGTTTTCTAGCAACTAATGCATCCTCCTCAGTATTTGCATCATCTAGCTATCTTGTTATCTAAAGAGCATTTAGATAATTTTTGTACATCTTCATATACTGGGGCAGTGGCTCTCAATTTTAGCTAATTAATCAATCCTCTACTATAGTTTTGTGGTTGCCCCCTCTTGCTGGAGTTCTGAAAACTAATTTTAATGCCTTTGTTAAGGCCAATTAAGCAGCAGCTGGTTTTGGAATTAGAAATGAATACAAACAATTGATAAAGGTTGGGGGCTGGTCCTCTAACCTCATCAATGCCTTATGCAGAGCTAGTTGTTTCTTGGTTGGGTCTACATAGTGTAGTCAGGGATCTACGAGCATAGTAGATCCAGGTAAAAAGGGATTCAGCAATTATTATCTTATCTCTTAAATATCCAATCATGACTCTAAAAAGGTGTTCAACCCCCTATTGAGGGATATGTTAGCTTGGAAGGAGATTTACGAGGTGTGCTATGTGTCCTATACCTTTTGTGAAGCCAACCAAGCAGATGATTGTATGGCCAATTGAGCTTTATGAGGAGATATCATGTGGTATGGTGAATTCGTTTGATTCTCTCTTTGCTACTATTCTATAGGCCGATGGACTTGGTACCCCCTTTTTCATCATGGATAGCAAAATGAATGATTCACACTACTTTTGTTTCATAATTGAAATTTGCCTGTTAATGCTTTATGGCCTTGATTGGAGAGGCTCATGGGCAATTCGTCATCTATTAATGGGATCCTTCTATGTGGAGACTTCTAAGAAACCAGGTGATAGTCAGTGTAACCACCACTTGTGTCGCTAAAAAGGGATGTGATTTATATTCTATTGTCTAGAAATATAGCAACCCAAGAGGGAAGTGGTGAATTGGGTTGATTAAAAATTTTAACCAAATTAATGTCTAAACAATAATGTGCTTTAAATTTAAATTAATTTGAGTTATTGTGATGTGTATGATGTATGTGATAGTAGAATTAAGATACAAGACAAACGATGCAAGAATTAAAATCATGCAAGGCAAATATCAAGAGCAAATAAAATAAGTATATCACAAAGGTAAAAAAATTTATAGTGATTTGATGCAATCCTGCACTTATGTCTACTCCCTAAGAAGCCCTTGAGAATTTCACTATAATCTTCTTGATTACAGTATATTTATTTTATCTAGACTCACAAATAAATCTAGTTGATTTTTCATGATCACCAACTAAAATCTTATACTGATGATTTTTCGGACTCACAATCAATCCAGTTGGTTTTAAGGACTCACCAACCAAAATCATACATCGATTATTTTTTAGATTCATAATCAATCCAATTGATTTTATGGGCTCATCAATCAAAATCTATAATGTCCAATTCCAAACTTAGATGGACCAAATCCTCAAGTTTTTTTTTCCACAAAGAAACTTGTAAAGAGAATAAAATACAAGGTATGAGAATTTTCAGCACAAAGCAAAAATAGAAAAATAAACTCTTTAACCTCAGAGAAGTTGCTAATAATTTACTTGATTGAGGCTAGAACTTCTCTTTTTTGAAGCTTGAGAGGATGTGGAAGAAGTTAGAGAAGATTGCTCTTAAAAGTACACTCAAAATTCTATACTTAATTTCTCTCTTTTCTTTCTCTCAAGGATATTCAATAGTACACACTCAAAAACATGTTTTCCCTCTTTTAATCCTCTTAATCTTACTTTTCAAATAATTTTTTTGTTTTTAATAGACTTGAAAGTGACTAGAGAATGAGTTTTGATCATTATAAGAGATAGAATAGCTATAAGATCTAAAAATTAGTCATTTGAAAGTATGCAAAAAACTAGTCATTTGTGCTGTCTCAGGTTAGGATTGACTGTAATTTCTTAAGAGTCGACTCTAGCTATCTTGGGGTCAACTCCAGATCTTTACGAGTCGACTCTAGCTGTAGTTTTGAAAATATTATCTTCTATCTTCTCTAAAGAAGTCAACTCGAACTGTTCACGAGTCGACTCGAGTTTGTGTCAGCTCTGTTCCAACTTGGCAGGATCGACTCCTCTTATCCTGGGATTGACTCCTCTAAACCAGATTTATAGAATTTTATTCTTTGAAGTGTTTCGGCTTGGCATCCTTGAGGAGATATTTTTTATGGATAAATTCTTTAATTTAAGCATCTGAAAACTCCTATATTCATTTTTGAAATATATGATTAGTATCAATCATACTCAATATTTTAGAATCATCAAAATCAATAATATAATCAACACATTCTCTCATTTGATGATTGGTATTCTCTTCTGGCTGGCAAGCCTAGAAAAATTATGGTATACGGCTATGTTTCTGGTCCATTTATTGATCATCTGGAACCTCTCTTATGCTCATATATGGATGGGGGCAACTGTGCCTCTATTGGATGTGCAACTATAACACCATATCTGATTTAGGCATCCTTTAGGTCTGTACTATTTTTCTTAATGTATTAAGCTTGGCTCCTCTTTCTACCAAAAGAAAAAAAAAACATCTTTTCATCAAACAACAAGAAAAAGAAATTCAAAATCAATAAATGTCCACTATAGATAGGGCCATCTAAATATAAAGGAAATTGATATGAACCAAAGATTAGAAAAACATAGTTATTGGAGGACAAAAATAGATGATCGCATTGACCAATGGCAAGGTTGGCAACTGGAGAAGGAACGTCAGAGAGAACTCTACCAAGAAGAGATGATTGGCATCTCTCAAATTCCACGAACTTGATATTAGATCCAAATGGGAAAGAGAACATTGGGAGTCATAAAGCTAGTGGATCTCCTATTCAGGCTTTAGAGGCCAAAGCCTAGAACTTGCCATTATTAATCACTAGTATTTGGTAGCTAGAACCTATGGCTATGTTTGGCTGTTGTATAGCTCATAGACTCAGATAGAATGAGGCCATCATTTTGTGGTTATGCTGCCAAACAATACGAAATCGACAAGTTATGGCATCTAGGAGTATATGTAGGCCTAGACGGTATTAACTCCATTCCACCAAAATGATAGAATAGAGTTAAAACATAAAATTGTGAAAATTTATCCCTTCTCTTCATATTTTTTATATATATTCACTTTCTAATTTGATCAAAACCAAATGAAAGGATAATTTTATCTTTATGAACAAATCCAAATCTATTATGATACCTATTGGAATTTGTAAACCAAATTCATATTGTTTTATTATTATCATTGACCTTTAGTATTTCCTATGAAATTCACTTAGAATTCCTTTATATGTATGAAACCAAAGTGTCACATATATAAAAATTAGAAAGATGACTCTTAGTATTTTGTGTAAAAGATAGTTGAAGGGTTATAAAATTTTCTATATAAAGGGATGTACTTTAACCATTTTAGATCAAAAGAGTTGAAGAAATTTCAAACAAAGTTAAAAGTTCTCTTCTTCTATTAATAGGTCTACTCTCTTCATCTCTTGTGTAAGAAATACTATAAATACTTCTCTTCTCCTCTATCTATCATAATAAAGTGATATCAAAGCACTTTTGAGAGAGATGGCAAGTGGGTTGCAACTTCAAGTACTTCATCTTACCAATGAGAATTGGAGCAAACTTCGAGAATTGGAGATGAAGAGAGTAGACCTATGAGAATTGGAGCATTCATATGAAGTTATTGTTTGGCTTCCATGATATTTGGGAAGTGGTGGAGAGAGGCTATAAGGAGCCTCAAGATAAAACAAATAACAGAACAAACCAAACTTTTAGGTAGTTGAGGAGGAAGGATAAGAGGCACTCTTCTTCATCTATCAAGCCTTAGATGAAGCAAACTTCGAGAAGCTTGCAGACTCCATTACCTCCAAACAAGCATGGGAGATCCTTGAGAATATCTACAAAGGCATAGAAAATATGAAGAAGGTTCGGCTCCAAACACTCCAAGCCAAATTTGAAGCATTATAGATAAAAAGATCCGAAATCATTGCGGACTATTTCATCCAGATTTTCTCTATGGTGAACCAACTAAGGAGAAACAATGAGAAATTAGAGGATGTTCATGTAGTCAAAAAAATTTTATGCTTAGTGAATGACAAGTTCGAGCATATTGTTGTGGCCATCGAAAAATTAAAAGACCTAAAGTTTGTCTATAAATGAGCTTATGGGCTCATTGATAGCATATGAGCAAAGAAAAAATAAGAAGAAGCAACATACAAGTGAGCAAGTCCTCCAATCAAAGTTGTCTTTGAAGGACAGAAAAGAAGCTTCTAAAAGCGATGAGAGGCCAAGTGACTAAGGTCGAGGTTGAGATCATGGACATGGCCATGGAGGACAATGAAGATATAAAGAAAGAAGTCAAAGCCTAAATGATAGATAAGAGAGAGAAGAAATAGCTGGCTGAAGGTACAATAAATTTAAAGTTCATTATTGTGTTTCAAAAAAATATAGCCATTATGCTTCTGAATGATATTATAATTAAGATAATCAAAATGAAGAGAAAGCTAACTTTTTTATTAAAAAAATGAAGAATAAGATTCTCTTTTGTTGATAGCTCATAAAGAAGATGAAGCTAGTAAGAATGACAGTCGGTGTTTGGAAACAGAAGCAAGTAACTATATGTGTGGCCATAGAAGCAAGTTTGTGGAGCTAAATGAGTCGATTGAAACTCAAGTCTATTTTGGCGATTCTTCAAAAGTTTTGATGAAAGATAAAAGTATAATCCATATTTGCCTCAAAGATAGAAGCCATCAATTTATTTCTGATGTTTATTATATGTCAAGAATAAAAATAAATATATTAAGCCTAGGCCAATTATTAGGAAAAGATTATGATGTTCACATGAAAGACAAAAGTCTTTATATTAAAAATGGCTCAAATAATGTAATTGCCTAAGTAGAAATGTCAAACAAATAGAATATTCATTCTAAATATCAAAATTGATGTGGCAAAATGCTTGAAAAGCTGTATCAAAGATTCTTCATAACTATGGCATTTGAGGTTTGCACATCTTGAAAATATAATATCTTGCAAGCTAATCAAAATTTATATTTTTGATAGATTTTTCTTTTAAATCTTTCTGACTTATATACTTGACACTTTATGGATAAATAAAAGATATTTATGTTTCATCATATGCTGCATCTTATATTTGTTTAAATTATGATAAACCCCATAAATTAGGATAATAATTCTAAGGTTATGATGAGATCATATTAGTGAAACTTAAAATCCTAAAATTCTAATCTAAAATATTCTTAGTTGATAGATCATTGATTCGGAGATCAATATTTTCGGTAAGACTGGCACATCCTATGTATGCTCGAAGGAGAGGGTAATTGATCTCACATCACTTTGTGGAGACACTAATACAAGGATGTGGATGCTCATTAGAGAATGAGATTACTAAATTGATCCATCTTGAGAACATCTTATGTAGTCTAACTTATCTGTCAGAAGATGTTTCTCTAGTGGAAGTTGTGCAAGTAATTCTTTGACCTGAGACTACCATAGAACCTTGTATATATGAATCTATATTTTGGTTCATATTTATTCATGACTTAGTTATGTACAAAGTATTTTGGATATGATGGATTGCATATGGAGGTTGTCAGTAGGTCAATAAAAAATCGATCACTTCTAGTAAGAGGAGATTGCATCCTACTTGCTCTAATCAAATGATGATTCAAGGAGACTTTGATCAAAGTAGAATAAAAATTAAAAAAAATAATAATATTTTATTAATCAAATTATCATTATTAGATTAAGAAAAATATAAATATAAAATTAAATTTGACATGATTTCATATCCATAGTCATATTCGGGATGCAGTATGATCGTAGGATTCAATTGCACAGTAACTTGCTACTAAAAGATATTTTTTATATTTTTATCAAAACTCTATATCTTTCAGATAGCATGATATATTGTTAGATATCAATTTTATTCTATAGATTTGAATGAATTAAAGAGTTTAATTCGATCGTCAATTAGAAAGGATTCTCATTGTTGAAATTGGGTTGGTATAATTGGACCTAAATTGGTTAGATAGGATTCTAATCAAATCATGTCAATTTGTACTCAAACCTACTGCTATCTAGATGTGGAACCCAATGGATCACACACACAAAAAAAATTGATCAAAGATCTAATTAGATTAGATCATGTTTGCAGGATAAACATGCTAGCATGTGTTGCAAACCCTAACTCCTAAATTCAAATTGGATTCGATTTGGTTCTTAATTTAGGCTAATTAAACCTGATTGGATTCAAGACTTAAATTGGTCTGGATTGGGTTGATCCTTGGCTGGTTGAGCTAAGGGGATTGGTGCCAATTATCTGGCATCCCACGTGCCAGAGATTTTATCTCTTGGCATGTGGAGATTATCTTATATGCCTATGACATGTGGTGCCCCTTGCTTTGGGGTGACCCTTCCTTATGTCTATCCATATATTTTTTCCATGAAGAATATTATTTACATAGACTTCAGATGTCTATGTTGTTCCCAAACTCTTTTTGTTTCAAGATGCTTCGTGAATCAGTAGAAAATAAATGGATAAGGATGAAACCCATGTCACCCGCCTTTATCCTTGGCGCCACTTAAACTTATAGTCCAATTGGTTATGGTCTCTTCAATCTCCATGCTAAATCTAGTTGGATGCCATCTATCTTGACCATTGGATGGCCATTAGATGAGATTCTATCTGTTGGATAAAGTGGGTGACCCTTATGAAGCCTTGTGACACTTTGAAAAAACATCAGGAACTATTTACACACTGAAGAGTCCTTCTACGAGAAGGCATCTCTTCAAATTAATTTTTGATGCTTATCCACATGTTGCGAGATTTCATTACAGGCATGAGATGTTGAGGAGAGGCATGAGAAATTCTTGGGAGGGTGTGAGTTAGTGTGGATAAGCATCCGCATGCCACCTATAAATAGGTGGCACACTCGGGGTTTCTAATTCATCTCAATCTCTTCTTTCTTACAACCTCTCCACTATTATCCCAATAGTCTCTTCCTTTCCTTGTTAAGATAAAGTCTTCTTAAAAATAAAAGGTCAGTTTTAAGATAAGAGCTTAGGAAGAGAATTAGGCAAGACAACGAGAAAAGAAAGAAAGAGAGAAAAAAGACTAGGAGGAGAGAAAAGAAGGCCAAGCTTTAGGGTAGTGTTATGCTATCTGAAAGAATTCTTTAAGAAAGAATTTAGCAAAAGAAACCAATTTTGAGGATCAAGAGTCTTGAATGCAACTCCTATGTGGATCAATATTGGAGGACGAATATTTAGACGCCTGGTAGAACCTCTGTCAAACTTTTGAATATAGCGTGATAGGTATTGTTCTGCACTTACCTATATATGTGTATGTGATTGTTTATCATCAAGGGATTCTTGAGATTAGGGTTTGAGTATTTGGAGTTTCATTATGCAAAAATTTTGAAATTCATTTTGCTTCCATTGTGCTCATCGAACCCTATAGTTGCATCAGAGCAGACATTATTTGGTTCAATCATATGCTCAGTGTTTAATTAAAGCATGCTACAAATTATGCTATATCAATAATCTTGGTATGGTTATGTATTACCAAAAAAGCCATCATAAAAAATTATATTAAATTATAGTGACAGCAACTATGGGCTAACTAATTCTTGATCAATTGATCAATTAGTGTCTAGATAAGTACTAAAGATGGTTACTTAATTAAGACCATTACGAAAGCACAAGAGAGCCTCCCACCTATTTATTTGGCCAATTTGATTAAACAATCTTGAAATTAAAAAATCTAATATTGAAAATACTACTCGGGGCCTTCCTTCATGCTAGATCAATGTTATGTCCAGAATCATAATAGGTTTGTTATACAACCACAAGGCTTGCTGTGAGGATAGATGTAATATAGTCTTGGTTCATATAAGATGTTTACGGTATTTTTGGGTATGCTGCTTTGTTGTGCAACCACAAGGACAGTAATATTCAAATTTTACTGTATGAAAATGAAGGGTCTAACTTAACTAAGATATTATAGTTTGTTATGCAACCACAAACTATTAATATTTTAGAGGTCAAGATAAAGTTAAAAATTGCATGAGATATAATTGAAAAAAGTTTTATACCTATGAACTCATAAAAGTTTGTTATGCAAACTCAAGGCCTTTTTAAGAAATTAGGATCTCAATCTCACTAAAAATACTATTTAGAATATTTCGTTCATCATAGAAGAGGGCTATGATGTCTGATAAAATAGTGGAAGACACAATTAAATAGAAGATCTTATTTAATTATGTGTGTCATCATGAGTTATCTGCTTATATATTATTCTTTATTTATGTAGATTAAATTCTACATGGCATCTTCATTATCATTGCATAAAATTTTAGATTCCAACAAATTGACTGGTCCCAATTATGTGGACTGGTTGAAAAATTTAAAAATCTTACTCACTCAGGAGAAGCTTTCATATATTCTTAATCTCTCTGGCCCCAAAGAGGTTGGGAAAGATGCAATCGAAGAAGTGGTATCCACATATAGGATGTGAAAGAATGACAGTTTGATTATCAAATACATCATACTGGCCTCCATGAGTAACGAATTATAGAGGCAGTATGATGGCATAGATACTCAGTCCATACTTCTTAATTTAAAGAAGTTGTATGAAGAACAGCTTAGAATTGCTAGATATGAGATATTTAAGCAACTATTCCACACAAGAATGAGTGAAGGGACATCCATACAAGACCATATCCTTATAGTCATTAACTTGATCATGAGATTAAATCAATTGGATTTTGTGATGGATGAAAAACTAAGTCAGAATTTGATCTTACAATCTCTTCCTGATTATTCTCTCAGTTTGTTGTGAATTATCATATGAACATACTGAATATCTCTTTGTCTGAGCCATTAAATATGCTCAAAATAGCTGAGAGCTACATCAAGAAAGATGAGGCTCCAGTTCTTCTTATGGATAGAATCTCTAAGAAAAAATCAAACATGAAGGGTTCAAAGAAAAGGTTGAACCCTAAAGGTGGCAAGATGAAGAAGAAGGAAAAGAAAGCCTCTGAACAAGGTACATGTTTTCACTATAGTAAGCTAGGTCACTGGAAAAGAAATTGCAAGGCTTTCCTTGCAACTATAAAGGCTAGTGCAAGCACTGTATCAAAAAATATGTATGAGATACATACTATTTTGTCATTAAGTTCTTCAATATCAAACTCTTGGGTATTGGACACCGTCTGCGGTACTCATGTTTGCAAGTCATTGCAGAGGCTGTAGAAACTTAGAGTTTTAAAGAAAGGTAACTTTGAGCTCTACGGTGCTGGAGGAGAGTCCATTCAGGCTAAAGCTGTAGGAACATATCTCTTAAAGTTACCTTCTAAAAAGATCTTAGAGTTAGAAAATTATTATTATATACCTAAGATCATTAGAAATATAATTTCTGTACCATTATTATTGCAACATGAATTTGAAATTAATGGAAAGGGTAATAGTTGTTCTATATCTTTTTCTAATGAGCATTTCTATGATGGCATTATTGATAATGATTTTCTAGTTCTATCTCTTAATGATAATATTTTTTATGTTGATGAAAATAAAAAATAAAAGAGAGAACATATAAATAACACTTTACTTTGTCAGGTTGACTTGATCATATAAGTGAGACAAGACTTAACAAGTTATACAAAGAAGAGTTCTTTAATCCTTATGATTATAAATCATTAGAAACTTGTGAATCTTATCTTATGGGTAAAATGATCATGACTCTATTTAGTGGACATGGAGAAAAGATAAATAAATTATTAAAACTTGTATATACAGATGTATGTGGTCCTATGATAACTCACGTCAGTGGAGGATACTCTTATTTTTTTTACATTCACTGATGATTTATCTAGGCTCGAATATGTATATCTTATAAAACACAAATCCAAAGCTTTTGATAAATTTAAAGAGTATCAAAGTATGGTCAAGAAACAAACTGGAAAGAGTATTAAAACTCTTCGATCTGATCGAGGAGAAGAATACTTATATCGTGAATTTCTAGATCATCTTAAAGAAAAAAAGATTCTCTCTGAGTGGACCCCTTCTTATACACCACAGTTAAATAGTATTGCTGAAAGAAAGAATCATACTTTATTAGATATGGTACGATCCATGATGTGCTTTACAGACTTGCCTATTTCTTTCTAGAGATATATTCTAGAGATTGCTGTATATATTTTTTGAACAGAGTATCTTCGAAATCTATGTCTAGCACTCTATATGAGATATGAAGAGGAAAGAAATTTAATCTTAAGTACTTTAAGATATGGGGCTGTCCAGCATATATCAAAAAAATTTTAGACATAAGCTAAGTGGTAGGACAAATAAATATTTATCTGTAATATATCCTAAAGAAAGTATGGGATATTATTTCTACCACCTTATTGAACAAAACATCTTTGTCAGTAGGTATGCTACTTTTATGAAAAAAGAGTTTATCTTAGAAAGAGACAATAGCAAAAATATTGAACTTAGTGATGTTTAAAATCTATAAATACGAATACAAGATATTCTTCAACCAGAAGTATCCATTAATAAGATATAACCACTACACACACCTCCTCTCCGAAGGTCGGATAGAATGCAAAATGTACCTCTGAGGTACGAATTTATTATTGAGAATAATGAAGCTCACATCATTGAGAATGATGATCCTCTGATTTATTCAGAAGCTGTTATGAGTAGTGACTTAGATAAATAATTGGAAGCCATGAAATTCGAAATGGACTCAATATATAACAACTAAGTTTAAACTTTAGTTGATGCACCAGAGGGTGTAACCCCTATTGAGTGCAAATGGGTCTATAAAAAAAAGATTGGAGCAGATGGCCAAGTTGAAATTTATAAAGTCAGATTGATAGCTAAAGGTTTTAGACAAAAGCATGGTATTGATTATGATAAAATATTTTTACCTATTGCCATGCTCAAATCTATTTGGATTATGCTTGCTATAGCTGTTATATTAAAGAAGGGATTTCATGCATGCATTTCAAAATTTTTAGTAAAAAAATATTAGATTAAACTATTTAATCTATAATTATATGCATAAGATTTGATCTTAAACCTCCTACAAATAGATTTATAGTTTGAATTTATATGCATAAAAATCTAAATCTAATATTACAAGCGTTTAAACAAGAACAGCAATTAGTGACAGATCTAATCTACCACTTTTAGGGTTCTATACCGAATACCTGAGTGTGGATAGTCGATCTCCATAATTGAGAATGTAGATCTAAAAAATTTTTCTGGTCACTCACAGCTGCACAAGCATCCGGCCTCTACGGATAGTCCACATGAAGTCTTAGGATCGATCAGCCCTCTACGGGAGTGCTAGCTTGCACAGTCGACTTCTGATGGTAGATATGATTTGATCTCTTCCTTTGATTGCCTCAGACCTTTTCAACGTTGAAGATGGATCAGAAAAGATACTGGATGGTGAAAAAAAATTTGATGAAGACTCTCTTCTCTTTGATTTTTTTTCTCACCCAAAATCCTAAAATAGTTCTAGATCGCTCACCCGAGAGAAGATCGATCTCCTCTTTTATTCATGCCAAGAAAGAAGGAAACCCACCCAAACCTCACACCCCAAAGAAGTATTTTTGACCCTTTTTCTCTTTGATATCTCATGGTGAAAAGCTCTTTTTATTTGGTGTACAAAATTATGATCTTTTTATGGTTGTCGCACAAACTAGATAAGACAGGATAAGGGCTGAAATTTATTGCAATTCAAATCATTTTGAATTTCAATTTGATTCTAACTTTTTTTCACCCATATCTGACTTAAAGAAAAACTTACCAAAAAAATTGGATATGAAAAACCATTAGAAAGACTTTCTTTTCTCGCACATAATGAGCCCCTTCAAAAACAGCCAACGTGTGGAAAGATATGGATAAGGTTTTAAGTTGAAATTCAAACCATTTTGAATTCAAATTAAAACCAATCAATTCTTATCCTTAATGGGTGACAAAAGAAGGATATTTTTTTAATTTTTTCATGCACAAACTGATTTTGTATGGTGAGAAAAGGTATGAGACATTTTGGATGGCGCAAGGGAGAGAGTCCCACTCATTTGGGACTTAGGATTTAACCAATTGGATTTCTTTCAAATCCAATCCAATTAGACCCAAATAAAAAAAATGAATCTAATATAATTAGGCTTTTACAATCTCAATTAAATTTGATTAAATTAATAAATTAATTGAGCCATAGATCCGATCAAATCAAGATTATTTCTCTCTTACCATTTAGGTCATCTCATAACCTAATCAGGCTTGATCTGATTGAATCTAATTCAATCAAACTTGATCCAAACTTTAATGCTCAATCAAATTGATCTAATTAGTGATCTAATCACTAATTAATCTTCTATTAATGATAGAATCCAAATCTAATGGGACTCTTCAGCAGAGTCCCCATTCAGTGGGACTCTTCAGATTAGCCATGTGATCAGAGAGAAACTTCTAATGTGTGTGACCCCATAAGTTTGAACCTAAGTCGGTAGCACAGGAGCTGATTCCTGTACCAATCAGAGTAACCATCTAGCAATGGTACTCGATGTCTGGATAGGCCGAAGGTATGCAAAGCAACACTCAAGAATCTGTTTGGATATAGTTATCATATAATTCATCCCTTTGACCCTTGATGCTAGGATGACTTAGAGTTTAAACTGTCAACTCTTAATAGTACATCCATTATGTGTCTCAACCTAATAAATCTTGTGACTCCTCATAAGGATTGCCCTGGCTAAGGTGTTACTAAATTGAAACACAAAGCATTCTCTCCAATCTCTTAGAGTCATCAATTCCATTTTGACTCATGCACCGACTTCACAAGTACTTGACTATGCTCAGAAATTTTTTGATCCTGAATTAGAAATTCAGGTAGTCCAGCACCAAAGCACAATGAGTTGCTTGCAAGTCACCGTGGTGATCTCAGGTTAGAGGGACACTTATACTCATATCCCTTCAGAGTGACTCTTGACAATAAAGTACTCCAGAGTTGGTCATGTTCAGTGAAATGTACTCCTACATTTCACCTACATGCCATACCAGCGTCTCTACGCTCTTTGGTTAAGAAGACAACCAACTTATATAGTACACAATGACCTACACTTGATATATCTATCATCCTAGTAATAGCATATTATTTGGTTGCGAACCTATTTAAGAACTAAACAATAAATCCTCCTTTATCAATTTAAAATAGTCTTAAGAACTTTCATCATAACACAGAAGTTTGACATAGAAGATGTACAAGTTTATGATGAAAATTATCAAATAAATATTTTATTAATTAATTCATATATAATTACATCAAATAGTACAATCGTCAATAGACTGACGATTGACTTTAAGATATATTTTTCAATAACTCTCACTTGTACTAAAATCAATTGGTACAGTATCATATATCCATCATCATTTTATGATCTTCGAACTCCTTTATCGCAAGGGCTTTAGTTAATGGATCGATCAGATTCTTCTTTTCATCGATCTTTTGAAAGTCGATGTCATCTCGATCCATGATTTTCTGGACCAAATGGTAGCGATGCAGAATGTGCTTGGTCCGCTGATGTGATTTTGATTCTTTCACTTGAGCGATGATGGCAGTGCTGTCACAGTACAACAAGATAGGGCCATCAAGAGAGAGTGCCACTCCGAGCTCATTGATGAATTTTTATAACCACACAGCTTCCTTCACAGCATCGGATGCCGTGATATATTTTGCCTCACAAGTAGAGTCGGCCACAGTGTGCTGCTTAGAACTCTTCTAGAGATTGCTCCACCGTTCAGGGTATAAATATATCCCGACATGCTCTTACTGTCATCATGATTCGACTGAAAACTAGAGTCTGTAAATCTCATAAATTTTAAGTCAGATTCTCTATAGATAAGCCACTGATCCTTAGTATTTTTCAAATACTTAAGGATGGTCTTTACGACCTTCCAGTGGTTCTCACCTGGATCGGACTGGTATCTATTCACTATCCCTAGTGAGTATGCCATGTCCAATCATATACATGTTATGGCGTATATAATAGATCCCACTATCAAAGTATATGGAATTCTACTCATACGTTCTCTCTCTCTTGAGGAGTTGTCGGACAATCACTCTTCGAGAGAAAAAATTTTTGGCCTATCGAAAGATAGCCTTTCTTGGAATTCTCCATGCTGAACCTTTTCAGCACAGTATCAATATATGTCGACTGGGATAATCCAAGCAACCTTTTAAATCTATCTCTATAGATCTTCATCCCAAAGATGAAGGATGCTTCTCCCAAGTCCTTCATGGAGACTGAGATGACAACCAAATTTTTATTCCTTGTAATGTAAGGATGTCATTTCTGATTAAGAGAATATCATCTACATACAAAATAAGAAATACTATTACCGAGTTATTAACCCATTTGTATATGCAAGGTTTCTCTCCATTATTAATGAAGCCATACGTTCTGATCACTTTATCAAAATACATGTTCCAACTCCGAGATGCCTACTTAAGTCCATCAATGGATCTCTGAAGCTGCACACCTTTGACTCATCTGTAGATATGAAACCTTCAGGTTGTATCATATACACCTCTTCTTCCAGCTCTCTATTTAGGAAGGCTATTTTCACATCCATTGGACAGATTTCATAGTCCAGATTTACTGCTATCGCAAGCATGATCCGAATGGACTTGAGTATTATCATAGGAGAAAATGTCTCATCATAGTTAATACTATAACACTGACGGTAATCCTTAGCAACCAAATGAGCTTTATAGGTCTCCACCTTTCCGTCTGTGCCCCTTTTTTTTTTGAAGACCCACTTACACTCTATGAATTTTACTCCTTCAGGTGGATCAACCAATGTCCATACATTATTGACTTTCATGGACTCCATTTCAAATTTCATGACTTCCAGCCACTTATCATAGTCAGACCTCTGCATCGCATCCATATAGGTGATCGGATCCTCATTGTTCTCAATGAGTTCAATTAGATTATCATTTCGAATCAAGAAACCGTAGTATCTATTCAGTTGACGTGGTACTCTATTGGATCTCCTCAAAGATGTTTCTACAATAAATTTCAAATTTGATCTAATCAAGTCCAACTCAATGGGTTTACTAGATTGTGTCGGTTCTTCTACCAATCGAACTTCATCAAGTTTAATTTTTGAAGTATTAGTTCTTTCTTCAAAGAACTCTTTTTCTAGAAAGACTGCCCTATTACTGATGAACACCTTCTGTTCGTCAGCAAGGTAGAAGTAATACCCCTTGGTTTCTTTTGGATATTCTACAAATAGACACTTGTCAGATCTAGGTCCAAGCTTATCAGTTTTTAGATGTTTGACATAAGCTGGATATCCCCAAATCCTAAGGTAAGAGAGTACTGGCTTACACTCTGTCCACATCTCATATGGTGTTTTACTTACAGACTTACTCAAAACTTTATTTAAAATATAACAAGCCGACTTGAGTGCATATCTCCAAAAAGAGATTGGCAGACTTACAAAGCCTATCATGGATTGAGCCATATCTAACAGAGTTTGATTCTTCCTTTTTCGATACACTATTATGCTGTGGTGTTCCAGGAGAGATCCATTGCGAGAGAATTTCATTCTCTTCTAAGTATATCAGAAACTCACTGTAGAGATATTCTCCTCCTCAGTTAGATCGAAGAGTTTTAATACTCTTTTCAGTTTATTTTTTTACTTCATTATAAAATTGTTTGAATATTTTAAATGATTCTGACTTATTCGTCATTAAGTAGACGTGTCCATACCTCGATAGGTTGTCTGTAAAAGTAATCAAATAATAATATCTACCTCTAGTACTAGTATTCATCAGTCCACATACATCAGTATGTATGAGACTTAGAACTTCACTAGCTCGCTCATCTTTTTCAGTAAAAGATGACTTGATCATTTTTTTAAGAAAACAAGACTCACAGATTGGAAGTGATTCACAATCACTGACTTCGAAAATTTTCTCTTGTATCAATCTATTTATTCTGTTCTTATTAATATGACCTAACCTACAGTGCTAAAGATAGATATTGGAGACATCATTAATTCTAGGGCGTTTGTTGGACGTGTACATTACACTAACAGATTGTGACAATATGTAAATACCATTGTTCAGCTATCCATTCATCATATTAACACCATTCACAATGATATTAAAATTATTTTTTTTATTAAAATTTCATAACCGTTCATGGCCAAGAGGCCTACAGAAATAATGTTCAATAAAAAAGGAAGGATAAAAGTGACATTCACTAAGAACAATTATATTCAACTTGAATACAAGCTTAATAATTTCTAACGCTAGAATTGAAACTGATCTTCCATCTACAATATTAAAAAAATTTTCATCTTCTTCAAATCTTCTACTGACCTGCAGACCCTGCAACGAGTTGTAAATATTAAAAAGACTTTCAGTATCTAATACCCAGGTAGTAGAATCATAAATTAAAAAATTACAAGGTATTATCATATAATAACCTTGTGCAGCAATAACTTGCTTCTTTTTCAGCCTGTTTGGATCCAAGGAGGCAATGTATTGAGGATAATTCTTCTTCCAATGCCCCTTCTTCTTATAATAAAAGTATTCTAACTGACTCTGATCGAACTTGGATTTCTTGGTCGGATTGGATTTGGGTGCCCCAGTACTTTGCACCATTTTCTTGTTCTTCTTATTCTTCTTCCCTTTCTTAAAGGATCGACATCCAGAAGAAGACCCTCCCACTACATTCATCGACTCCTTTTGGAGTTGGTGATCCTTCTCAAAGTTCTGCAGTAATCCCAATAAATCATGGTAATTGATCGTAGGCTTTGTCATTTGAAAATGAGTAAGAAAAGGGAGGTAGGACTTGGACAGAGAGTTTAGAATGGCATCTTTCCCCAACTGCTCATGTAGGAAAAGCCAAGCTTGCTTAAATGCTCAATCATTTCGATCATGTACAGTACATGATCGATGACTGACACTCCTCTCATTCGAGCATTGAAGATGGCATAACTAGTCTTGTGCCTCTCAACATCGTCGGGTGTGTCAAAAGACTTGTTCAATATTTGTAACATATCCTGTGGCTGAGCATTCTCGAAATGATGGCTGAACTCATCATTCATTGCCGCCAGCATAATACAATGAATCGTAATTCAATCGTTGAGCCACTTCTAATAAGTATCTCTGACCGTGCTACATGCATTCGAAGCTGGCTCCTCAGATGTCGGATCTATCAATACATACAAAATCTGTTTGTGCTTCAAGACTATTTTAAGCTTTCGATACCAGCTATCAAAATTTGATCCCATTAATTTATCACTATCTAATAGTGATCGGAGTGACAAGGTGGTTGCCATAACTGTAAAAAAAAGTCAAAACCTAATTAGTATATGAATTGATTAAGCCTAAAGATATGATTTTTAGTCTAAAAGTTCTTCTACTATTTTATTCGAATTGATAGCCTCTACCTTCAATTCGAAAAATTACACTAATTTCTTAGTGGGTACTAGAATCCACATGGACTGCACATAGGCCTGAGTATGGCTCGACCAACCCTTGTACACCCATGGGTAGATTCTTAATCAATTATTTCACCAAATAATTTTTAGCATTCAATTTTGCCCCAGATATCTCTTCAGCAGGTGTGTGGCACCTCCACTAAAAGTTCTGATTAGGTTCAACCATTAATATGCCAAAATTTAGTACATCTGACAAATGAGTAATCAGGCCCGAGTGTGGCTCAGCCAATCTGACCATCATCAGAAAGATACAACTAAATCCACATATTATCAATGATAATTTCGATAGCCAGATGAGCACCAAGTATGTGGTACCTCCAATGATCATCTAAACTGTTGGACTTATTATCATCCAACTTAATGGGAGGCTATGATCTAGTTATCATCATAACTATTTTATTTTAGAGACTTAATAATTTTAGAAGATTTAATTAGTTGAATTGAGAGATGAGAAGAAACTTGGCCAGTTAATCTTAATCCTTCCACTGACTTCACTAAGTCAAATTAAAGAAGATCAGGCATAAGCTGGTCCAGCCAACCAGTCATGAATCCTCCCATTGACTTCACCAAGTCATAAAGATGACTTGAAACAAGTTGAACTAGGGACATCTAAATCAGTCATACTGATTTTTTAGTTAGCATGGGTCAACCCCAATCATTAAGTGATCTAATCAAAATATGATTCACCATGTTGGTCAGATAAGTGAGATCGATGGGAGGAATATGTCATTATCGACATAGATTCAATCTATGCGAATAGCTCTCAATTAACGACCATCGATCAAAACTACCATACGTACCTTAGACACTAACTGGTTAGTCATTTTCAATTTAATCAACTTATAGACTTGGGTTCAACCATGGAGCCATGATCAAAGTCTATATTGGTCTAATCAAAGACATGGACTTGACCAACTACATCTATTGAAATTGATCAAGAGAAAAAAGTGATCCAATCAAAATTAACTTTCAAATAGATTTGATCAATTACTAACATGGTCCATTATCAATGATTTCTAATCCTAGGTCTAATCCAGTTAAATGAACTTGACTCGAGCTAACTCATTAACTCATGAATTATGAAATTAATGGCTTAGATCTTTGATTCTCAAATCTAAATTGCTTAATTCTCAATTAAGTTTTGGACTGACATGGGTTCGGATACATTGTTTAAAAATAGTTTTCAATTTTATAAAATATTTTTTCAATCAATCATCTAATGATCAAAATACTAATTTTAGATCTAATATATATTATTTTAAATTTAAAATAAAATTTTAAAATTTTTTTTATTGTTCATCATCATGAAAAAAATCGTGCAGCACCCCTACATACCATAGGAGATCCCATCGAATGGATAAATAGAGTTGTGATACCCTGATTTCTCCTATGATCGGATGACTGTGACGATCTATCCAATCAGATTACTACATTACTCAAATATTAAATTAATTATTTAAATCTAATCTAAATAATTAAAATCAGATTATATAAAGATCAGCACAAACTAGGATAATTTTTGCATTATAAGGGGTAAACCTTACAGCAGGATAATCTTATATTAGTTTGTGCGATCAGATCTATAATTAATTTTAGATCTAAATATCATATATCAAATTTAATATAAATTTAAATATATATAATATTAGATTATATACAAAAATAAATTCATGTTATAAGCAACCTGGCTCTGATACCACTGTTGGATTAAAGAAATGATTTTATGCATGCATTTTAAAATTTTTAATAGAAGAATATTAGATTAAACTATTTAATCTATAAATATATATATATAATTTGATCTTAAAACTCCTATAAATAGATTTATAATATAAATTTATATACATAAAAATCTGAATCTAATATTACAAGTATTTGAACAAGAACAGTAATTAGTGGTAGATCTAATCTACCACTTCTAGGATTCCAAACCCAATACCTGAGCATGGATAGTCGATCTTCATAATTGAGAACGTAGATCTAAAAATTTTTTTGATCACTCACAACCACACAAGAGCCCAGCCTCTACGGATGGTCCACACGAAGTCCTCAAACTAATCAGCCCTCTACGGGAGTGCTAGCTCGTGCTATCGGCTTCTGATGGTAAATCTGATTTGATCTCTTCCTTCGATCATCTCAGACCTTTTCAATATTGAAGATAGATTAGAAGAGATGCTGAATGATAGAAAAAATCTGATGAAGACTCTCTTCACTTAGATTTTTCTCTCACCCAAAATCCTAGAACAGTTCTAGGTCGCTCACCCGAGAGGAGATCAGTCTCCTCTTTTGTTCATGCCAAAAAAGAAGGAAATCCACCCAAACCTCATGCCCCAAAGAAGTATTTTTGATCCTCTTTCTCTTTGGTATCTCACAGTGAAAAGCTCTCTTTATTTGGCATGCAAAATTATATCCTTTTTATGGTTATCGTACAAATCAGATAAGACAGGATAAGGGTAAGAGTTTATTATAATTCAAATCATTTTGAATTTTAATTTGACTCTAACTTTTTTTACTCTTATTTGACTTAAAGAGAGACTTACTAAAAAAAATTAGATATAAAAAACCATCGAAAAGACTTCCTTTTCTCACACACAATGAGCCCCTTTAAAAATAGCTAACGTGTGAAAGGATATTGATAAGATTTTAAGTTAAAATTTAAATTATTTTGAATTTAAATCAAAACCAACCAATTTCTATCCTTAATGGGCAACAAAAGAAGGATATTTTTTTAATTTTCTCATGCACAAACTGATTTTGTACGATGAGAAAGGGTGTGAGACAATTTGGGTGGCGTAAGGGAGAGAGTCCGACTTATTTGAGACTCTAGGGTTTAACCAATTAGATTTCTTTCAAATCTAATTCAATTAGATCTAAATAGAATATAATAAATTTAATCTAATTGAGCTCTTATAATTTTAATTAAATTTGATCAAATTAATAAATTAATTAAACCATAGATCCGATCAAATTAGGATCATTTCTCCCTTACCGTTTAGGTCATCTCATAACTTAATCAAACTTGACCTGATTGAATCTAATTCAATCAAACTTGATCCAGACTTTAATGTTCAATCAAATTGAGCTAATTAGTGATCTAATCACTAATTAATCTTCCATTAATATTAAAGGTCAAGTCTAATAGGACTCTTCTCAAGAGTCTCCGTCTAGTGGGACTCTTCAGCAGAGTCTCTATCCAGTGGGACTCTTCAGATTAGTCATGTGATCGGAGAAGAACTTCTAATATGTATAACCCTATAGGTTCGAACCTAAGCTGGTAGCACAGAAACTGATTTCTATATCAATCAGAGTAACCATCTAGCAATGATACCCGATGTCCGGATATGTTGAAGGTATGAAAGCAATACTCAAGAGCCTATTTGGATATAGTTACCATATAATTCATCCCTTTGACCCTTGATGCTAGGATGACTTAGAGTTTAAACTATCAACTTTTAATAGTATATCCATTATGTATCTCAACCTAATAAATCTTGTGACTCCTCATAAGGTTGCCCTGGCCAAGGTCTTACTAAATTGAAACATAAAGTATTCTCTCCAATCTTTTGGAGTGGTCAATTCTATCTTAACTCATGCACCGACTTCACAAGTACTTGACTATATCCAAAAATCTTTCGATCCTGAATTAAAAATTCAGATAGTCGGGCATCAAAGCACAGTGAGTTGCTTGTAAGTCACTGTGGTGATCTCAGATCGGAGGGACACTTATATCCATATCCCTTCGAAGTGACTTTTGACAGCAGAGTGCTTCGAAGTTGGTTACGTTCAATAAAATATACTCCTACATTTCATCTGCATGCCATACCAACATCTCCACGCTCCTTGATTAAGAAGATAACCAACCTATATAGCACACAATGACCTACACTTGATATGTCTATCATCCTAGTAATAGTATATTATTTGATTACGAACTCATCTAAGGACTAAATGATAAATCCTCCTTTATCGATTTAAAATAGTCCTAAGGACTTTCATCATAACACAGAAGTTCGATATAGAAGATGTACAAACTTATGATGAAAATTATCAAATAAATATTTTATTAATTAATTCATATATAATTACATCAAATAGCACAACTGTCAACAGGCTGATGATTGATTTTGAGATATATTTTCCAACAATAGCAGTGTACCATGACTATGAAATCGGACAAATAGATGTAAAGACCGTCTTCCTTAATGGTTACCTTGAGAAAAAGGTTGACATATCTTAGCCAGAAGGATTTGTCTCAAGTAGGAGAGTAAATCAGGTATGCAAACTTAAGAAAGTCATGAATAGATTAAAACAAGCCTTGAGAAGTTGGAATATTTATTTTGATATCACAATCAAAGTGTTTGGCTTCATCAAAAATATGGATGAACCTTGCATATAAAAAGATAAGTGAAAGTATCATTGTCTTCTTAGTTTTGTATGTAAATGACATACTTCTCATTGAGAATGATATCTCAATATTATAATCGGTCAAGTTATGACTATCACAAAAGTTTTTCATGAAAGACTTGGGTAAAACATCCTATATACTGGTATAAAGATCTATAGAGATAGATCTAAAAAGATACTAGGCTTATCCCAGTCTAGGTACATAGATCTTATGCTGAAGAGGTTCAGCATAGATAGGATTAAAAGAGGTTACTTACCCGTGAGTTAAGGCATACATCTCTCTAAGATGATATCTCTTAAGACATCTGAAGAGAGGAATAGAATGAGTTCTATTCCCTATACTTCAGCAGTAGGTTCTATTACTATATACTAGGCCTAATGTTGCTTATGCCTTAGGCATAGCTAGTAGATTTTAGGCTGATCCAAAAGAGGATCATTAAAAAGTAGTGAAAAATATTCTAAAGTACTTAAGAAGAACTAAAGATATTTTTCTGATATATGGTGGATCTGACTTAAAACTAGAAGGATATTCTGACTCTTGTTTTCAATCGATTCAGATGATAGCAAATCTATTTTAGGATATGTCTTTATTTTAAATAGTAGAGTAGTGAATTGAAAAAATTTTAAGCAGTAGACTGTAGCTAACTCAACTACTAAGGTAGAATACATAGCTGCAAGCGAAGCCATCAAGAAAGCTATCTTGATGAAGAAGTTCATCACTGAATTGGATATCATTTCTGAGATTAAGAATTCAGTACCACTTTACTGTGATAATATTAGAGCAATTGTTCAAATAAAGGAATCGAGATCTCATCATAAATTCAAGCACATTCTAGGATGCTTCTACTTCGTTCGTGAGATTGTCAAGAGACAAGATATTATCATTGAACGAATAAATACAAAGAACAATATAGCAGATTTGTTTACTAAAGCTCTACCATAGTGGTAGTTCGATCGTCACCTTGATTGTATGGGGTTAAAATTTAAGAGCGATTGACTTTAATGCAAGTGAGAGATTGAAAGAATAATGCTTTACAAGTCAATCAAAATTTATATTTTTGATAATTTTTTTTTAAATCTTTCTGACTCATGTACTTGACACTTTATGGATAAATAAAAAGTATTTATATTTCATCATATGTTGTATCTTATATTCATTAAAATTATGGTGAACCCCATAAATAGGATAATGATTTTAGGATTATGATGAGATCATACTAGTGAGATCTAAAATTTTAAAATTTTAATCTAGAATATTTTTAGTCAATGAATCATTAATTCGGAGATCAATATTTTCAGTAAGACTAACATATCCTATGTATGCTCGAAAGAGAGAGTGATTGATCTCATAATTACTTATGTGGAGACACTAATACAAGGATATGGGTGCTTATTAGAGAATAAGTTCATTGAATTAATCTATTTTGAGAATATCTTATGGAGTCTTACTTATCTGTCAGAAGATGTTTCTCTTAGTGAAAGTTATGCAACTAATCTTTGTCCTGAGACTACCATAGAATCTTGTATACATTAATCCATATTTTAGTTCATACTCATTCATGACTTAATCATGTATGGAGTATTTTGGATATGATAGATTGTGTATGGAGGTTGTGAATAGGTCAACATGAAATCGATTACTCCTGATAAGAGGAGATCACATCCTATTTGCTCTAATCAAATGATGATTCAATGAGACTTTGATCAAAGCAGAATAAAAATTAAAAAAAAAATTAATATTTTATTAATTGAATCATCATTATAAGATTGAGAGAAATATGAATATACAATTGAACTTGACGTGATTTCATGTACATAGTCATATTCAGAATGCAGTATGATCGCAGGACTCAATTGCATGGTAAATTATTATTGAAAGATATTTTTAATATTTTCATCAAAATTTTATATCTTTTGGATAGAAATAATATATTTCTAGACATCAATCTTATTTTATAGATTTAATCAAATTAAAGAGTTTAATTCGATCGTCAATTAAAAAGATTCTAATTGTTGAAATCGGATTAGCATGATTGGACCTAAATTGGTTAGAAGGAATTCTAATCAAATTAGATCAATTTGTACTCGAACCTACTACTGGCTAAATGTGAAACCCAATGGATCATATACAGAGAGAATTGATCAAAAATCTAATTGGATTAGATCATGTTTGCAGGATAAACATGCTAGCACATGTTGCAAACCCTAGCTTCTAAATTCAAATTGAATTCAATTTGATTCTTAATTTGGGCTAATTAAACTTGATTGGACTGAAGACTTAAATTGGTTTGGATTAGGTTGACCCTTGGCTGGTTGAGCTAAGGAAATTGGTGCTAATTATTCGGCATCTCACGTGTTAGAGATTTTATCTCTTGGCACGTGGAGATTATCCTATGCACCTATGACATATGGCACCCTTTGGTTTTGGGCGCCCCTTCCTTCTGTCTATCCATTTATTTTTCCCATGAAGAATATTATTTATGTAGACTTCAGATGTCTATGTGGTGTCTAGACTCTTTTTGTTTCACAGCGCTTCGTGGATCAGCAGAAAATAAATGGATAAGGATGAAACCCATGCCGCCCCCCTTTATCCTTGGCGGCACTTGAACTTAAAGTCCAAGTGGTTATGATCTCTTAAATCTCCATGCTAAATCTGATTGGGCACCATCTATCTTGACCATCGGATGGCCATTAGATGAGATTCTATCCGTTGGATAGAGTGGGCACCTCTTATGAAGCCTTGCGACACTTCGAAAAAACATCGGGAACTATTTACGCATCGAAGAGTCTTTTTACGAGAAGGTGTCTCTTCAAATTAATTTTCGATGCTTATCCACGTGTTGTGAGATTTTATTATGGGTGTGAGATGTTGAGGAGGGGTGTGAGAAATCCTTGGGGGTTGCGAGTTAATGTGGATAAGCATCCGCATGCCACCTATAAATAGATGGCATGCTTGGGGTTTCTAATTCATCCCAATCTCTTCTTTCTTACAACCTCTCAACTATTGTCCCAATAGTTCTCTTCCTTCCTTTGTTAAGATAAAGTCTTCTTAAGGATAAAAGGTCTACTTTAGGATAAGGGCTTATGAAGAGAATTAGGTAAGACAAGGAGAAAAGAAAAGAAGAGAGGAAAAAGTCTAGAAGGAGAGAAAGGAAGGCCAAGCTTTAGGGTAGTGTTGTGCTATCTCAAGGAATTCTTTGAGAAAGAATTCAGCAAAAAGAACTAATTTAGAGAAGTGAGAGTTTGGAACCAACTCCCATGTGGATCAATGTTGGATGGCGAACATTTAGACGCGTGAAAACTCTATCAAAATTTTGGATATAGCGTGACAGGTATTGTTCTACACTTACCTATGTGTGTGTGTGTGTGTATATATATATATATATATATATATATATATATATATATATCTGTGTGTGTGTGTGTGTGTGATTGTTTATCATCAAGCATTTCTTGGGATTAGGATTTGAGTATTTGGAGTTTTATTATGCAAAAATTTTGAAATCTATTTTGCTTCCGTTGTGCTCATCGAACCCTACACATCTAACTTTGATGGTCTTAACCAATTGTCAGCAAAAAGATGGTTTGTGGCTTGATACACATAGACTATCCTGAGCAACTTTGTGAAGGGGGTGTGTGCTAGGCAAATAACCAAGGAGTTTTTCTCAAGAGGCATTATTTAGAACAAGAGACAGCTGCTCCAACTAATTCATACAGATGTTTGTGGACCCATTGTCCCAACATCTTTTGGTAAATATTAATACTTTCATATTTTCATTGATGATTATACAAAAAAGATTTAAGTGTGTTTTTTAAAGAAAAAGTCAGAAGTTTTTAGCATGTTCAAGAAGTTCAAGACAACAGTGGAGAATAAAAATCGCTACTCCATCAAAGATATATGATTAAATTAGGGTGGTGAGTTCATCTTAAAAGTATTTGAAGAACTTTGTGAAGAACATGGTATTCAGCATCAACTAATAGAACATTATTCCTTCTAATAAAATAGTGTGGCTGAGAGAAAAAACTGCACTATTCTCAATAATGGTGTGAAGTATGCTCAGAAGTAAGAATTTGTCGAAGGAGTCTTCGACCGAGGTAGTGGCTTGTACTATCTATATTCTGAATAGGTGCCCTACATCAAGTTTGGAGAAGAAGACGCCATAAGAAACATGGTCTAGGAGGAAGCCAAATATCTCTCACTTGAAGGTTTGTAGGTGCATCGCCTATGCACATGTTCCCAAACAAAGGAGGCCCAAGCTGGATGACAAAAGCTCTAAATTCATCTTCATTGGGTATCATTCTAAATCTAAAGCCTACAAATTATTTGACCCTTACAATCCTAAAGTTGTTGTAAGTAGAGATGTGGAGTTTAATGAAGAAGGAGAATAGGATTAACACAATAAGGTTGAAGAAATTCAAGAAGAAGAACATGTAAACATTCAACTTCAAGAGCCATTGCCACCATCTTCACCAACACCTTCTATTTCATCATCATCATCAGAAGATAATTTAAGATCGAGCCAAAAGATAAGAAGCTTAAGAGAACTCTACAAGGTTACCAATAAACTGTATCTTATTTGCCTCTTTCCAGATTATGAGCCTTTAAAGTTTGAAGATGCCATGTAAGATAAAAGTTTGAAAGATGCTATGGATGAAAACATCAAAGCGATAGAGAAAAACACACATGAGAGTTAATTTCTCTCTCCGAAGGATAAAAAGCCATTGGAGTTTAGTGGGTGTACAAGACAAAGAAGAATGCACAAGACCAAGTTGGTAGCAAAAGGGTATAAGAAAAATGCCAGCATTGACTATGATGAGGCATCCAGCCCTCTATTCAAATGAAAATAATTCATTTAATTATTTCAATTACCGCATAAAATGGTTAGTCTATTTTTTAAATGATGTTAAATCTATTTTTTTAAGTGGCTATATTGAAGAAGAGATATATATAGAACAATCCGGGGGGAATGTTAAGAAAGGTTAAGAATCAAAAGTTTTTAACTTGAAAAAAACTTTGTATAGCCTAAAACAAGCACCTGTGGCATGGAACATAAGAATTGATGCTTCTTTTAAGCAAAATATCTATATCCAATGTTCATATGAAAGTGCCCCTCTATATGAAGTTAAATAAGAATCGTGACATCTTACTTGCTTGTATATAGATGGTCTTACCTTTACAGATAATAATCCACTCATGTTTGAAGAATTCAAAAAAACTATGATTCATGAATTTGAGATGACGAACATTGGGCTTATGTCATTATTTCTCAGCATTGAAGTGAAGCAAAGTAAAGAGGGTATCTTCATCTCATAAGCATAGAAAAAAGAAGTACTCCAAAAGATTTAAATTGGAAGATTGTAAACTAGTTGGTACACTGGTGGGATGCGGCATTAAGCTCTCAAAGCAAGATGATGATAAGGTGGTTGATCCTACTTACTTCAAAAGTTGAGTCGGGAGCCTAAGATATGTGGCATGTATGAGGATAATATTTTATATGGTATTGGGCTAGCGAGTCGATATATGGAGGAGTCCGTGTCAATGCATTTCAAAGCCGCCAAAAGAATTTTTCATTAAATTAAAGATAGTGATTGGGGTAGAGATCTTAATGACCGAAAGAGCACAATAGGCTTGATGTTTTACATGAGTGATACAGCTTTTATTTGGCTTTCAAAAAAGCAACATATAGTTACTCTTTCTCCATATGAAGTAGAATATATAACTGCATCTTGATATATATGCCATGTGATGGCTAAGAAAGTTGTTGAAAGAGATTCAATATCCTTAAAATGAAGCTACAAAGATCTATATGGACAACAAGTCAGCAATAGCATTGCAAAAAATCCTATTTATCGTGAACGAAGCAAACACATCGATGTTCGCTTCCATTTTATTAGAGATCAAGCAAAAGAAAAGAATGTTCAATTAGAGTACATCAAGTCTGGAGATCAAGTCGCCGACATTTTCACCAAGCCTATTAATTCAGAATTATTTAACAAAATGAAGACATTGCTTAGAATGGTTGGTGGCAAGAGATTTGGTTTAAGAGGAGATGTTGGAATTTGTAAATCAAATTAATATTGCCTTGTTATTAGCAATGATTTTTAGCATTTTCTATGAAATTCACTTAGAATTCTTCTACATGTATAAAACCAAAGTGTCACTTATATAAAAATTATAAATATGGCTCTTAGTCTTTTATGTAGAAAGTAGTTGAAGGGTTGTAAAATCCTCTATATAAAGCGATGTATTTAAATCGTTTTGGATCGAGAGCGTTGAAAATATTTCAAACAAAGTTAAAAGTCTTCTTCTACTAATAGGTCTACTTTCTTCATCTTTTATGTGAGAAATAATACAAATACTCCTCTCATCCTCTATCTACCATAACAATATTTAGTATGCAATAATCTCCAACCAAATACACACCAAAAAGAAAAAATTCTATTTGTGATAGAAACTCTTTTCCTCCGTTATAAGAGAAATCTCTTCTGCAACTTATTCGAGATCCAAAGGCTGCCTACATGTTTATCCAGGAGGGGGGAGTTTGATGGATGAGTGGAAAACTTGAGGTCAATTAGTTTAATGTAAATTTCATAAAGAAAATATGAAAGATTAAAATATGGAATATAAAAATAGATAATATACTCTTGATTCATGTAATGTCATTTGCTTTTTAGCTTCCTCTGGTCTTACTTTTTTTTTTTTCAATTTTTTTTTTCTAGGAACGACTGGACAAGGTCCAATCAAATCCGTTAAGAAAATATAAACAATGTATATATGTCTGCTCCCTCATGTGGGTTGTGGGGAGTCTCAGATACATGTAAGAATTTGCACTATTACTATAAGAAGAAACAATGATATAAATATTCAGAGCTCATTATAATTATCTACACTACATCATTATCTTATGCAGCACATGATGCAAATTCCACCAAAATCTACCAATTAAGTAGTACTTTTGTGTCCATTTTGATATCAAGTGGCTACCAAGGTTCATAAGTAGGGGAATAATTAACTTTAACACATGGTTCATATTGTCACTGTCTTTTTTTCTTTTGGTTGGTAGACTCACTGTGTTTTCTTTGAATAAAGATACGATAACAGCAACTAAATAAAACTTCCTAGTTCATTAGCCATTGTTCACTTTTATAAGTCAAATGCATAGGGACTTGTAGTCAACAAAGTTCAAATTCTAGTTGAACATGGTCCCTGGTTCAATTTAAAAATCATGAGGAAGAGAGAGAGAGAGATGACCATCACCGCATTCCCCAGGATAAGTTTGGGACTCCCCCGGGCCTTTTTGATATTTATACCGCACACAATGTGAACCACCTAACATGCTAAAGTCATGCGGCTAGTTTGCACGATCATACTGTTTTTTTTTTTTTTTATCATCATATTGCACCTCTTTTATTTTTTTTTTAAAAATATATTTATCATTTGAGCCTTCGAGGTTTATAAATATGACAGTTGCCTGATCCAATTAAAATCTGGAGTGCTAGGTAAAATATTCAAAATAGATTTAAAATTGATGCCGATAACGATATAACTCACTCGAGATCCGATTTGAAGTAACCTTAATTTAAATCTATTTTCAAACTTTAAATTATTTTTAAATATTTATATAATAAATTTTTTATCTAAGTCAATCTATCTTATTAATCAGATTCAATCAGACTCGCACCATTCATTTTATCCATCCTAAGACATATATATATATATATATATATATATATATATATATGAGATTTTTAATTATATAATGAATATAAATAATTGGATCCGTATCCGATTCGTTGCTATAGATACTGAGACCTTAATGTGAAAAGAAAAAAAAAAAAAGGAAACAAGTCTACCCCTCCTTGCGGATCTGCGATTCTCACATGACGACTTTATTCCTCGCGCATTCATCATGTCGGCAAAAACTAAAGTGGGCAGGCACAGGGCTACTTGCCACATCCATCATGGCCTAAATCCTCCAAAAATGCAGCTGATCACGTAAATCTCTCTCTCTCTCTCTGGCAAAAAGATTGTGTCAAGAAACCAGCTGTCATAAAAATGGACAGGGAAGAGGAGCGCGGAGAAGTTTTGCCGATCCCGTCGCTTCGTTACCTCCGCTTGCCCACCGAATTTTTGGATCTAGCCTGCTTCCCCACCTCCCTCGGAGATCTCACTCTTCCCTTGGAACCATTCCATCTTCCCCCTTTTCTTTCCCTTCTCCCTCCCTCTAAACGATCAGCAATAACCTTAACCCCTCCTACTTTGGAGTTCTGTTTCTCCAAGGAGAAAAAAGAAAGAAAGAAAGAATTAGAAGACAATGCCAGGGTTAGGAAAGAATTCCCGGGTGGGGAAGCGCTCTTCGTCTTCGTCGGCGGGTTCGACCTCTTATTATGTCACCATAGTCGTCTTTGTGGCGCTTTGCATTCTTGGAGTTTGGATGCTCGCTTCATCATCTATTATTCCATCCCGCACGACCACCGCCTTTGCCACCTCCACCGCTTCTAAATCCCCTCCATCTCGTGTATCTCGAAAAGACCCCCTCAAGTCATGGAGGATAGCCCGGAGGATGGCATCAAGGGTGATGACAAGTTGGATGGGGAGGATATGGATCAAGGAGGAGGGGATGGAGAGAAGGAGGCTGAAGAAGATAGCCGATCCTCTGAAGAAGGAGATGAAGCCAAAGGAAACCAGCAGGAGGAGCAGCAAAATGAGGAGAGGGAGGAGGCTAACCAAAGTGATCAGAAAGAATATCGACAGGAGCAAATGGGTGGAAATGAGGAGAACCAAGAGCACCGATCCCAAGTAAGTAATAATGAGGGTGATGGGGAAAATAGTGGAGACCAGCAATTAGAGAACCATAATTCAGAAGCTGGAATAGAGGAGAGACAACGACCAGAATTGCAACAAAATGAGGAGGAGATCCATGAACAGCAGCAAAGGGAGCATGATGAGCAGCTACCAGAAAGTGGTGATGAGGAGAACCAACAAGAATTCCAGCAGCAGCAGACAGAGAGTGGGAGCGATGAGAACCAGCAACAAGGCCAGCCTGAGATTGATGAGAACCATGACCAAATTCAACAAAAGATAGACCAAGCAAATGATGAGAGCCAAATACAATCTGATGAGAATATTGGAGAGCGAATCGATCAGAGCCAGCAGCAATCAGAAGAAATTATGGAGGGAACTGAAGAGAACAAGCCACAACCAGAAGAAAACAAGGACGAGGGAACCAATGAGAACCAGCTGGAACCTGAAGAGAGGACAAAGGATGGAGCTGATGAGAACCAAGTACAGATTGAAGAGCAGTTTCAGATAGATAAAAGTAGTGAAAGCCAGCAAGAGCCCCAACAACAACAGATAGATGAAGAGAACCCAATTAGCGCTAGCGAGGGAGATCAGCAGCGCAGTGAGGATAAACTTAACGATCCCAATGCAAGCGAATCACTGGATGGGGCACAATCAGAGGTGTCGAATGAGAAAAATGGTGAGACAAGGCCATGGGCGACGCAGGCTGACCATTCTGACACTGAGAAGGAAAGAAGGAAAGGGGAGGAGTTGGAATCCAATGAAGGAGGTGACCAAGAGGGGCACATTGAATGGAAGCTTTGTAATGTCATAGCTGGAACGGACTACATACCTTGCCTTGACAATGTTAAGGCCATCAAAAAGCTCCATAGCTTCAGGCATTACCAACATCGTGAGCGTCACTGCCCTGAGGAAGGCCCTACATGTCTGGTGCCCCTTCCGGAAGGATACCGACGACCCATCAAGTGGCCTGAGAGCAGAGATAGGGTAAATATTCAATATTTATACAGAATTGTTAATATTACTTTATTTTTAAAATTTGTAGATATGTGCACTTTATCTTATCCAATGTCTGCTAACTTGTGGATGTCTGTTGTAGATATGGTACAGTAATGTACCTCACACAAAGCTTGCAGAGGTTAAAGGCCACCAAAATTGGGTGAAAGTTACTGGGGAGCACCTTACTTTTCCAGGAGGAGGAACACAGTTCATTCATGGGGCACTTCACTACATTGATTTCATTCAGCAGGTGAGGATTGATTTATAACTTGCAGGTTTTGGTAGTGAAGTGCATATGTTCTTTCTTTTTTCTATAAATTGCAAAAATTCATTCCTACATTTGAACTTAGTGATGGTTCACTTTTTGCTAGTTGTTGAATGGATTCTCTTTTGAATCTTTTAAACTGGGCTTTATATGTGCTTTATCTGACACTATTGGTTGATAACACATGATGATAGGGTGTGAATAAGATATTCTATCATCGTGAATTTAGAATTCTTACTATGAGGTCTAGCCAATAAGAAAGAAAGGGACTACTGCATAACTATTTTGGGATCCTGCTTCCAAGCACTAGAGATATGCTGAATGTGCCATATTATTATTAAATTATTAGTTTTTGTATTAGAATGTCTTGTATATGTTGAGAATATTTATAAAGCATGCCTAATCATCTCTTTTCCTTGAAAAAAATTCAAAATATTTTATATTTGGAATAATACTCTAAATCTTTTTTGATATTAATATAAGTTTGTTGTTAGAGATTTTGTTGTGCATGAAATTAATGACTTAAAATATGTTGACATCGAAAGTTTTATCTTGAACATTCAATGATGGCAATGTCTTTATTCATATGGTGCTCAATAGATTAATTATTACCATATAAAGATATAATTATAATGTTATTTTATATGATCCTGGGAAAACATCAAAAATGTTGCTGATAACATAATGGAGAGGATGGTTTTGAATAAACATTTCATATCACAGAAAATAGTTAGACATGAAAGGCCATTCCAGTGCACAAGGCTCCCACCATTGCAAAGTTTTGGAAGGATCAAATATACATAACTTTTTCCCCATATGTGAAGAAACTATTTTTGTGTTTCAAACCCATAACATCCAGGTCAAAATAGAGCAACATTACAATTGCACCAAGGCTCACCTTTTAAAGAATAGGGATGTGATGCAGGCTATGAGCCTAGCACAAGCTTCAGAATTACCAAGTGGAAGACTAAAGTAAGCTATGCAATAAGAGTAAAAAAATAAACTTAGAATATCGAAAGAAATTATCAATTTGAAATCTAAAAGCTAGGGATATAGATGCTAAGAAAGAAACTAGAAGAAGAGATAACTAGTAGTTTCCTGCCTCACTACTAAAAAAATCACATCATCACCAAAGACTACACCAATCCCCATACTTCATTCGGGTCATGCAGAATCCACCATGCAAGTGAGAAACACAATATGTGCACTCCGGAAAAGTGAAGCTTTATTAAATTTTCAGTGATCAAAACTAAGAGCATAAGTTGTGTTTATAGGCTTTGAGATCCCTTACAAAGAAAGGGATGTTTGGGTTACTCTCGGGGACAGAAAAGAATAATAAAAAAAGTCCCAAGATAACTAAATCAACTAAGAATAATCAAAAAGATCCCAAGGTAACTAAATTAAGTAATCTTGCTACTCTTGGCCTTGTAGAAGAATTTTTGTTCTGCTGGTAATCTATTTGCTATTGGAATCCTTTTGATGCCAATTATGATGCCATCGGATCAACTGATGGGAACTAGATCTACCATTTGATTCACATACTTGAAGTCCTTAGAGTAAGGATTGGAGCCTTTGAATGGTATAAGATTACTGTCAGATGCCTTCTGACAAATTAATGTACATTTGATTGAGTTTTGATGGTGGATAGTTTATATTTGTAGGTTCTGGGCCCGATTACCTTGTTTACGAGCCCTGCTCGGCCTTGAGATTATCTTCCAACATAGTTTCCTGTGCATCCATGAATCTCTCTTCAATTTTGATAATGTTCAGTCATGCTTCCATAATTTTTAATACCTTCAATCATGGAACTTATTGTAAGATGGTCCAAAGTCAATCAACCATAAGGTCAAGCCTCTTTGACCTACATCAATTCCCCTTGGCTTAGATAATTCTGCTCCCAATGAATTCAAATCTTGTTGGCTCTAGTGGAATCCCTTGCTGCAGTTTGGTGTGAGTAGGGCCTTCATCTTTTTAACAGCAATCTAAGAGGAACTACCTTTACTGAGAGTTGGTGCAGTAGGTTTGGGTGTGGTTGGTATTGCACGCCGGTTTGACCCCTCAGCTTACTGGCTTTGTTTTTGAGCTCCTCGTTGACTCACTTAGCTGTTTGGTAGGCCTTGTCCCAGGTTTCAATCTAAACTACCACTATTTGGTCCTAGATTTTCAGACGAACACTGGCACAGAATTGGCCAACTAGTTGATTTGGGGTTTTTTTGAGTCAAATTTCAAGTGCTAGTTCATAAAATTCTTCTTAATACTCTGGGATGGATTTGATTCCCTATTTGAGTTGGAGCATCCCAGTGCAGAGACTTTGGGTGTAATTTGAAGGTATGCAGCATTCATCTAGTTTCACTCTGATCTCATCACATGTTGCAATGGGTGACAAAAGGCATGATTTTCTTCAATGGTTGACCACCATATGTGATCTAGGCCTTTGAGCTTTGCCTTTCAAAATTGGATATGTTTTTAGTCAGAGAGATGAAGCCAACCAAAATAGTCTTCACTTTAGGCCTTTAAGCCATTGGTCCAGCTTCTTAAAGATGCCATCAATGGTCAAGCGGATAACTTTACTGCTTGTCACATTCATCTGCATCAGGTTGCTGAGTTTGTATAGGATTATTATGATTCAGACATGGAGAGCTGCCAGTATTGGACTCCTCATCATTGGCCTGAACGGAAGCTACTACTAAAGGCAGTACAAAAGGTTGTCTCGACTACTGAGCCATAGGTTGTAGTTGTCTCAAAACTTTTAAGACCTTGATCAACTAGGTATCAAGCTAACTTGGAGGTGGCATTGTTGTTAGTTGGTTCCTGCCTGGTGATATTTGTTGTTAAAGCTAACAAATAGTCGAGGAAGCTTTGGTTGGTTGGTAGTATCTACAAGCCATTGCAGGGTTTCAATGATGGAATAGGAACAATCAAATGTTCCATTGGTGAGCTAATGGCATGGAAAGAGAATGCATGATGAACTACAATGCTATTTGAATGCTGCTGTAGAATGGTTTGTGATGATGCACTTGCTACCATCAATTGGGTACTGATCATGAGTGGTATATCATCAGTATGGTGTGGGTGGAAGTCTTCTTGTTATCGGTGGTTTTGTGATATGTGCTTCAGTTATTGCATCACCAATCAACATGGATGACTAGATTCATTATCAATTGCTATAGACTTGGAGTCCATCTCAGAGTAAGGGTTAGAGCATTTAGATGATAAGAGGTTACAACTGAATGCCTTTTGATGGTGGCTAGTGTACCATTGATTGAGTTCTAAAAGTGCATATTTCATCATCAATAGAATTTTGGGCCCGATTGCCTTGTTCATGGGCTTGACTTAGCCTGCAAGCTTGTTTCAGCATAGTTTCCTATGCCTACTTGACTCTCTCTTAAATTTTGATGATGTTTGGCCATGTTTGCACCCCATTTGAGTGCCACAATCATGGAACTTATTATAAGAGGTTATAGGGTCAAATAACCATAGAGTCATCTTTCCAGCTTGCGTTAGAATGATACATGAATATCTTGACAATAATATAGATTAGGGTTTCTATCGTAAAATCATCCTTCAAATTTGTTATGAATGTCCAAACATTAACGAGGCTAGCTAATTGAAGCTTAAAGACATCCTACAAGCACTATTCAAGACAAATATGAGTTGCATGATCTTAAAATGACATGATAAAGATAAAGATAATGATACTAGGCAAGTGGATGCAGTAAAACTTGAGATGGACAAAAAATGGATAACATTAGTGAAAATAAAGGGTAAACTCTAAGAAAACAAAAATGATGCCACTTACAATCTCACCAATATCTGAAAAGTAGGGGAAATATATGAAAGACCTAGGTAGAAATGATGACTAAGAATTGTATGAAAAATCAGATGAAGAATTTCCTTGATTGGAACAAATGGTGGAGAGGGTTTGAAACATGAGGAGCAATTGGATTGAATGCAATATCTCATGAATGCATTAATCCAAAATATAGTTGTAAAGGGATTTAAAGTGCACAAACTTATTTTATATGCGGAACGATCTAAATGGTGTCAATTACACTTAAAAAGAAATCCAACATGCATGTTTGTTATGCATATACAATTGGGCTCAAAGTGCTTTTGTCATTCCTATATCAAGGTTTGGGGATGTAATTTTAATCCAAGGTCACAATGATAACAAATGATTAACAAAACCACTTGTATCAGCCTATACCGGTTGGTACATACCATATTATCCAAGGACCAATGCAAGGAACCGGGACTAAGCTAACTAAGGTTTATGATATTGTATTGTGATATATCAAGCCATATCAGCCCCTACTACTTAGTATACCTTGTTTTGTTATTATTTTTTGTATTTGTGGCAAGGCATTCCAACCTTGTTTTGCACTCCTATCAAGGTGTATATACTAATCGATGACTAATACATTTCCATACCTTGATATTTAAATCCCTGGCAATAATCCTTAGTAACAATGGACTTAGTGCTTCATGCATTTCAAAAACTTATCCTAGCATCCATTCCTGAGTAGTTCCAAATCCTAATTTTTTTCGAGATCGTCCATACCTACCCCTATACCAGAATCTACTCCTTTAGTACTCTTGCTTTAGGAAACTAAGTGACAACATATATAAAAATAGTAAGAACGAGGATCCTGAGCAAAATTCAGCAATAACACATATAAAAGTTTTAAGAAGTAAATCTAAAATATTAAGGATACAAATATAAAACATATAAAAATATTAATTCAAAAACATTAAGAATAATGATCTTGAGAAAAACTCACATGATTGTTCCAAAAATAGGCTTTTGACAACCTTATCTCCATTACAGCAACACATATGCAAGATTAATGGAAGAAACACTTCGCTATAAGGTATGGTTTGCACCACCTTATTGATAAAATAAAGTGACTGTGACTGTCTTAAGAGGTTATGTGTTTAATTCAAAAGATTTGATGTAATGCCACATGTTCAAACATGGATGAAAAGATATGGTATTCATCAAGTGATTTGACTAACAAAGTCAACTAGTATTTCAAATAAGTGGTGTATAGCAACTATCTAGGCACGTGAATATAATACTAAAAATCTTGAACCAATTGATCTAGACAAGAAAGACCACCAAGGATGGTCATCCATGGCTTGAACAGCAGCCAACTTAATGAATTGAACTTAAATGGAAAACATAATCCCCAGCAATGTCAAAATAGCCAATAATAACACCTAATAAATCAAAGTGGTGTGAATAAAGCAAGAAAGAAAGTTCAATGGAGCACTTATCTATTTTACTCTTCTTCTCTTGAGATTATCGAGCCCAAACACCTCAACTAAGGTGCCCCAAATTGAGAAATTGGGCATACCAATCTGGCCAGGGAATGGGATTGTTTAGCCACTAAAAATGAAATAGTATCAAAACTAGTTAGAGCTGATCCAAGTAGGCTGAACCAATGGATTTTGCCTTGTTTTGGGTTGGACCAGGTTTTTTATAAAACCCCATATCTCTCGTCTCTTTCGGAACCTCGCTATTGCCCTCCACCAATCTCCCCACCTCACCCTCATCTTAATAGTTCGGTCTTCTAATGATGATGCTTAGGGGACCTTGCCAACATCACCAGTGGTGTTTGATGAGCTTCGCACCCCCATCCAGACCCCCTCCTGGGGCCCCAATCAATGATTTGCTAGCATTGATCAATGACCTCCAACCAAATGAACAACTTATGACACCCGATTGATGACCTTTGGGCCTAGTCACGAGCTTTTGCTTTAATCAATGACTTCCTACCTCCAACTGACAAGCTACAACCTCTAATCAACCTCTTATAATCTATAGGTCCTTCTCCACATACACTGTTGGCACCAGCATGCATGTTCGGTATGGATACTGACCAGGTACTTGATTGGTATGGGTCACAATATTGGTTTGCAAACCTTGACTTCAACTATGATGGAATTCTTATGTATAAAAAGTGTGGGAGTGAATTTTTGAAAGATCATCTATGTTAATTTCTCTTGGTTATTTATTAATGATATTTACAAGAAGCAATATAATAATCATTTAGAGAATGTCATCTAGTTTTTGGAATTTGACAGTGGGTACTTCTTGTGCATATGCTCTGATACCATTTTGTTAAAATGGATAGAGGAGTACTTAATCATATATGATAAGAAATGCTTAAGAGGGGAGAGGAACAATATCATAATTTCATATTTATTTCATATCCAACTCCTACTACATACTCAGAAAATCACTTCTATTTATACTAACAAATACATTAATTACTAGAATTATATGACTCTTTGATCTCCATAATATATTAATTAATATCTCACACACTTTTCTAAGAAACACATATTTCTAAACTTCTAATACATGCATTCACGTTTTCTTAAAAGCCACAAATGTATTCCTAGATATAAGTTCATGTATCCACATTTAATACATCTCTTGTAACTAAACATGCATGCATAATCCCACTCACATAGTTCAATTTATTTTATCATAACACTAAATTCATGTTTATCTTTCAACACTCCCTCTTAAACATGAATTCTGTTTAACTTTTCTTCTTCAGCTTTTCATAATTGGTCCACATCCTGAAAGAAAATCTCTAACAGCTGAAATATATCTTAAGGATGAATATTCTTTCTTCCTGTCATAATTACTATCGAATTTCTCTGCACTATTATCCAACATCGTCAGCTTCTCTTTCAATGCATCACATTCCTCTACCACTTTCTTGTACATCTCAGTCAGTTCTTGATGGTAATATTTCAAATCACATAGTTTTTTGTAGTTCACGTCTATTACTACAAAGTCATACATAATTTTAAGATGCCTAATTGCTTTTAATGCTACTTCATACTCTACTTCTTTCTTCGTACTAGCTTTACCTTCATAAATTACATGTCTCCCATATCCATCATCAAGATTAGTATAAGCCACAAAAATAGGATCATAATCTGATCCATACTTTTCTCATAAAAATGAGACTGGCCATAAATTTAATTTCTCAAGCAAGTCTTTGAGTACTGTTTTAAATGAGATTGTCACAACAGTTGATATTACCTCACCGGATACATAGTTCTCCATTGTACTTTACCAAAACTCACAATTCACTTGGCACTTGCATTTCTTTAGAAACTTTCTTCGTCTCTTCCACCAAAAGACTTCTTGTCTTTTTCACTTGTGGAGTCACTCTTTTCGACTCGCACTGTTTCAATGGGTCTCTATTTCTTATCTTGAACTCAAAAGCATCACAGAAGTTGCAAACTTCACACTCAATAGGTCTTCTAGCCTGGAGTTTCCTGCTTCAACTATGGAGAATGTTTTTCCACCTTCACGTCTCGTGGGCTTATACCTTACTTTAACTATTGCCTTAGATCCGTGCGGGCTCTAACTATTGTCGTAGGACCATGTCGGCTCTGACTATTGCCGTAGGACTGAATCTGGCTCTAATATCACTTTGTTGGAATTTGGTAGTAGGTACTTCTTGTACATATATTCTGATACCACTTTGCTAAGGTGAATAGAGGAGTATTCAATTACATATGATAAGAAATACTTGAGAGAGGAGAGAAACAATATCACAATGTCATATTCATTTCATATCCAACTACTGCATACTCAGAAAACCACTTCTATTTATACTACTCATAAATACATTAATTACTAGAGTTATATGACTCTTTGATCTTTACAATACATTAATTAATATCTCACACACTTCTCTGAGAGACACACATATTTCTAAACTTCTAATACATGCATTCATGCTTTCCTAAAAATCACAAATACATTCCTAGACATAAGTCCATGTACCCACATTTAATATACCTCTTGTACCTAGACATGCATGCATAATCCCACTCACATGGTTCAATGTATTTTATCATAACACTAAATTCATGTTTATCTTCTAACACTAGTTTGAGTCACACTCCGGAGACATACACCCTTTAAAAATAGAATTTAATAGTTTAAGGCAGCTTACTATCAAGACATAATGAATTACCTTATGGTATGGATGTCCAAGAGTAAATAACCCTGCACAAGAAGTTGCTTTCCTGTGAGGGATCCTAAAGAAGAGGGCCAATATCATCCATTTGGTATGAGAGGAGAGAGGAGTCTGACTGTGCAGCACAAACCCCCATTTGTATCTACATATACATGGTTGGCCAGCTGAAACCATGCTGAGCCACATGCATACCTCCATTCAAGAGTCCAAGAGATATGGATATGCATCAAAGAGAAAGAAAGGGATCATCATGTATGCAGGTGTACCTCATATTCTCTGTATCCAATGTGAATCTATTCAAGTTCAGTATAATTTTTGAAGTAACATAGTAACCAACAAAACTAACCTAAAAGGAAGGATTGCACATCACCACTGCATATGCAAAGAGCAAGAGCTGTTCTCCTCCTTCCTCGCATTGTTTGATCTGTAGTTGCCCTTATATCAAGCTATTCCTCTTATCATAGAAAGTGCACTAATGATTAAACGCAGATAGAGAAATAAGGAGGGAAAAGAATATGGATAAATGAACAGAAGGGGATTTGAATTCAGGTGGTGGTGGTGATTCTTTGTCAATTTGTCACACTGTTTAGTTCAATTCTTCGATTTAATTAGTTGTTGCCTATGTCAAAAACCCTTTTTGGTTGGCGCACACTTTTTGGGTGACTCCTAGCAACATGCATCAGTTAGCACCTTTTGAATTATTTCTTACAACAATAGGATGATCTAATGTGGTTATGATTACTGTCCAACTGTCATAGAAGTCAGTTTGGCTTGAAATCCTTAAAATTCAAACGCTTTATTTCATACATTTCAAGAGAAACTACCTTGACTAAGACATTAAATAGGTGTTTTCATAAATTTTACATTCATATACAACTTCTATCCAACAAATAGTCCCCTTTACACTTTCAGATCGGCTGACTGTCTAATGATAATAATCTGTGTATAGTTATAAGTTTGCTCTGAAAACACACTTTAGTTGGAAAAATATGAGCTCTTATAATAAAGTTACACATTCATGATGTTCCAATGAATATATTTGAGACATATCCTTTCTTGAGAATTGGTAGATGTTGGTTTAGTTATATGGCTTCTTTGGTTTCATTGCAGTCTGTGCCTGATATTGCTTGGGGAAAGCGTACTCATGTTATACTAGATGTTGGTTGTGGGGTAGCCAGCTTTGGTGGCTATCTCTTTGAGAGAGATGTCCTTGCAATGTCATTCGCTCCAAAAGATGAACATGAAGCTCAAATTCAAATGGCACTCGAGCGAGGAATTCCGGCAATATCTGCAGTAATGGGTTCTCAACGTCTGCCATTCCCCAGCAAGGTTTTCGATCTTGTCCATTGTGCACGTTGTCGTGTCCCATGGCATGCAGATGGTATAATTTTTCTTAGTGTTCAATTGCATACAATGTTGAGTTTCGATAACAATACTTATAATATTTTTTTTCTTATTAATAAGACTGAGCATGCAACTTTCTTATAGGTGGTACTCTTCTTTTGGAGCTGAATCGTGTCTTACGCCCTGGAGGATATTTTGTCTGGTCAGCAACACCTGTGTATCAAAAACTGAAAGAAGATGTTGAGATCTGGAAGGGTAGGTTTTATGGATACCATCCTGTCTATCTTATTTTGCATTTTTATATGACTGAGGCGAAATCTTTCTGTTTCTTAACTAAGCCATGTCATCTCTTACGACATCCATGTGTTGGGATCTTTTCACTATCAAGAAGGACAAACTGAATTCTGTTGCTGCTGCAATTTATCGTAAACCAATTTTGAATGAATGTTATGACAACAGAAAGCATCACAGTCCTCCCATGTGTAAAGAAGACGATGATCCAAATGCAGCTTGGTAAGTCTAGACTTGCTACACTTTTGGCAGGCTCCTTGCTCACACATTTTACGTACCCTGGCCATGAATTTGGAAACAATTCTTGTTATTTACTTGAGTTAAAATAAACCAATATTTGGTGGCCAAAGCACCTAGGTTTCGGCAATTAATTGGCCGAAGTAGCAGCTCAGCATAGTAAATAGGCCAGGCAGCATGGATTCAAATGAGCACTATTTGATTTGTATCAATATGCCTTTCAGCCATCATATCTTTCAGGTACATCCCTCTGAAGGCCTGCATGCACCGGGTGCCGGTTGATGCATCTGAGCGGGGCTCGCGGTGGCCTGAGGAATGGCCGCAAAGATTGCAGGTGCCTCCTTACTGGTTAAACAGCTCTCAGATGGGAGTCTATGGGAAGCCAGCCCCTAATGACTTCACGTCGGATTATGAACACTGGAAAAGAGTTGTGAAGAAGTCGTATATCAATGGTTTTGGCATTGATTGGTCCCAAGTGAGAAATGTTATGGACATGAGAGCTGTTTATGGAGGGTAATATCGGTTAATTGATTACTTTGCAGTGCAATGACACCTTAATTTATTCATGCTTCTTCGATCTTACTCAAATTTGCGAACTGATTTCAGGTTTGCTGCTGCACTCAAGGATCTGAATGTGTGGGTGATGAATGTGGTGAACATTGATTCTCCAGACACACTACCAATTATCTACGAGCGCGGGCTTTTTGGTATTTACCATGACTGGTGTGAATCATTCAGTACCTACCCCAGATCCTATGACCTCCTGCATGCTGATCATCTGTTTTCGAGGATCAAAAAGAGGTGGATTGGATAAACTTCATTTAAAATAAATAAATAAATAAATAAAAGCCATTGATGCTGGATTTTTTTTCTTCATGTGATTAATTAACAAAATTACTCCTGATTTCAGATGCAAAATCATGACTGTGATAGCTGAAGTTGATAGGATATTGAGGCCTGGAGGCAAACTAATTGTTCGTGATGAGTCTTCAGTCGTAAGCGAGGTAGAGAACTTATTGAAGTCGCTGCACTGGGAGGTCCGCTTGACTTTTTCCAAGAACAAAGAAGGAATACTTTGTTCAGAGAAATCAGACTGGCGGCCAGAGAATTTAGTAGATTCATCATGAATAAAATTCATCTTAATTTCTATTGTGTCTGAATTTTGAGCTTAATTTGCACTTCATCTGTTCTTTAGCTTTTCAGATCATTTTTTTTTCTTTTCAAAACAATCATCCTTCCAAGTGTTTGATATGTTTTCTTTTCATCATTCTGAGAAGTGTAAATTATCAATATAAATGAGATTTGCATTTATCCTGGTCATATTTGAGTTACTTCAGTGGTTATGGACACTTGCATCTATATGTTGCTTGAGTCCGGTGCCCACCCAATCTTAAGGTTGATGGCTTATTTTTGAGGATAGATATAGTTTCTATTTTGCCCTTGCGATGCTTGCACCAAATTAGAAGTAATCGTAAAATATCACACTCTAAATTTGGGATATAATATGTTCATGCTATCAAAGGCTGCTATCCTTGATAATATGAAGCTTAACAATCATAATTAGTTAAAATTTATTATAAATAAAATATAATAAAAGATTTAATTCGATCATTCATTAAGTAAATAAACTAAAATTAGTTTAAAGCATCTAAATTAAAGATCAAATATTGAATTCATGTCTCAAAATTTATAAATAGTTAACTTCAAGTCTATGATTATTTAATAAATTAAGTTTCGGCTACAAAATTTTGAGATTTACGTAGCAAATCTCAAGACTGAATCCTTCATTATTCTTAGTCTTATACTTATTCCTTTAGAAGAGAAAGAAAAAAAAAAAAAAAAAAGATAGAAGAGTTATTTCTCTCGTGTCTCTCTCTTTGCGCCTCATTGTCTTTTTAAGGACAGTTCAAGGATGTCCCAAACAATGTTCTTTCAATCAAATACTCCCTTTCTGGTGTTCTCAAAAAATGCTCGAGCGAGGAAAGACAATTCTAATATCTCTTGCAAACAAGAGTGGAGCTGATCTCAGGTAGAAAGAAGAAAAAATTGTAGCAAATGAAAGCAGTGAAATGGCGGAATATGTCACTATATATCTTTGATAAGAAAAAGAATTTTTTTGTTACATGTTCCTAAATGGCCCAACACATATATTACACAAAATTTCAGATTTGGTGGAATTGACTCAATCCCATGACCATAGATGTACAAAATATACAAGTCAACAAAATCAAAAAATAAAGAAAGATCTTACATGGTTGGAAGGTTGTTAAATAAGAGAAGATCTTGTACCCATTGGTGAAGAGAAGATATATCATGCCAAACTTTGGTAGGTTCTAATGAAATCTTATATCCAAATTTGGTAGTTTTCTAATGCTCCCTGTGTGAAGGTCACAAACACCCAACTCGCTTTTCAAAAAAATAAGCCTAATCCTTCCTCAAGGACTTAGTAAAGAGATCAGCCAACTGCATAGAGGTAGACAGATAGGATATGTGAATAAGACCAATTTGAATTTTCTCACAAACAACATGACTATCGATTTTAATATGCTTGGTGTATTCATGGAAAACAAGTTGGCCATAATGCTAATGTTATTTGATTTTCACAAAATAATATGGTAGGCAAGGAAGTCTTGCAACCAAGATCATGGAGCAAGTATTTAAGCCATGTCATCTTAGAAGCGGCTATATTTATGGCATGATATTTTGCTTCAGTTGATAATCAGTAACATGTAGTGTTCTACTTCTTTGTCTTCCAAGATATAGGACTGGACCAACATATGAGCCATATAACAACTAGCCCTATTAGAATCATAATAAACTATGAAATTTAAGTCCTCAGTAGCTAAGAGAAGAATATCTTGATCAAGAGTCGCTTTTTTTTTTTATACAAGCGAGTGATCACACCATTCTTGTATAAGTACAACCCATAAAGTTAGAGTTCAAAAGATCCCATAGGGCTATCGGGCACATCTCATCCTATCATTAGATCCAGTCTTTGGAGTGCCCTGCAACATAAGATGCGACTCAATTCATAGTACTGTTTGCCTCTCGAAAAACATGTCGGATAGACACTATAACTAAAAGATGAACGATAGTCCAGATGTCATAGAGAAATGGATGAGCCTCCAGCTACTTCATATCATCTTTGGATCCAGCTGACAATGGTGGTAGAATCTCTCTCTATGAAAATCCTCTCTGTCTGACCAAAAATAGCTTTTAAATAGCAACGTAGTCTTATAGCAACATCCATATGAGGCTTCCATAATTGGAACATAAACTGACTCAAAATATGAACTGTGTGAATAATATATATTTCAATAATTGTTAGATATATGAGTTTTCCAATTAGGCATCTATAGGCAGAGGGTTCGAAAGGGAGATCACCATCTTGATCATTAAGTTTAAGATTTTGTTCCATGGGAAACAAGGTTGGTCAAGCTATAATATAGCAACCGTCTGCAAGAATGTCCTAAGAATATTTTCTTTGACTCAAGTAAATATTTTGTGCAAAGCAAGATACTTCAATAGCCAAAAAATATTTGAGATACCCTAGATTTTTGAGATGGAAATGCTAACTAAGGATTTTAAAGCAAAGATGGCAATCTTGTCATTTCCTATACTGAAAATATCATCAACATAGATTAAAATAAATAATGAGTAACCATTCTTATAGGAATAAAACAAGGAGGAAACAATCTTAGATGGTACAATGCTAGCATCAAAAAGGGCTTGAGAAAATTTGACAAACCAATTCCTCAAAGCTTGTCTTAGACCATAAATAGATTTGTTAAGATGACATGACACACCTAATTCTCCCTCATCTCTACTAATGGAGTGGTAGTTGCATGTATTCTTTTGATAAATCACCATGGAGAAAAGCATTATTGACATGAAGTTAATGAAGGTGCCAATTTTTAATAGTAGCGATAGCTAGTAAGATCTGAATGGTAACAAATTTTGTGATCAGGGCAAAGCTTTCATAATAATCAATTCCTTCTATCTGAATATAACCTTTGGCAACAAGACACACCTTGTATCTTGCAATAGAACCATTTGACCTTCATTTGATTTTATAAACCTATTTGCAACTAATTGGTTGCTTCCCATGTGGGAGAGAGACGAAGGTCCATGTCTTATTATCCTCAAAGGCCTTAAGCTCAGTCTGCATAGCCTCATGCCATTCTAGTATTTTCACCACTTTAGCATAAGATGTAGGTTTTCAATAGAAGACAGAGAAGTGAGAAAAGATATATAAGGAATTAAACTTGTCGTAGGACAAATAATTTTATAGAGGATATAAAGTACCTAGAGACCCTTGCAAGGAAAGAGGTTTGAAATGGGCATTAGAACAATAGGAGTCTCATATGTGAGCCGACAATCAAGATGACATGAAGATTGTCATGAACATTAGGGGATGGCAGTGGAGAGATTGGTAGGGAAGAAATATTATCTTATCATCATACCTTCGACCCACGTTCATGAGTTAGGATCACAGCCACCACTGCATACTTATGAAGAACTCTCGCAACAAGTATACAAGGCATTTCAATATGATATCAAATACATCACAGTGGAAAGAATTTAAATAACTAAAGTCTAAAACTCAATTTATTAACAAATCCAACTAACAAATAAAATTTTAAAATTTTACATCAATTAAATCTTAATTAATAATCCTATGATAATAATGTAAAAAATCATAGGCGATTTCATACATGTATTTCAAAATTTTTCAAAAAAAATTACAGCAGAAAGCAACCAGATTAATCATATTAATCAAACATACATATAATTTAATCATTAAATCAACCTACTCTAGAATCTATGACATGATATATGACATATAAAATCTGAAAATAAAACAGCATGCATGCATATAAGGAATAGATCACATCTATTCGATAGTAGATCAGATCTACTACCCTATAGAGTTCATAATTTCATACCTGAGCATGGGTCGATAATCGCCACTATTGAGAAAATATGATAAAGGCTTCATCCTCGTCGCTCGCAGTCGCATAGGATGTCCGACCTCTACAGGACGTCCATTCGAAGCTCCGATCCGATCTGTCTCCTCGAGAGTGCTAGCTCACACGAAGTTCATGTCGAAGGCTGATCTGATTCCTTCCTTCAAAACTCTCGAACGCTTCCAGAGGTTGAAGAATGACACTTAGGAAGAAAATGTGGTGGAAGAAAAGTGGAGGTGAGACTCTCTCAACTCTCTTTTCTCTCTTTCCAAAACCCTAACAAGAAGACCTAGGGTTTTCACGTCGATTGATGTCTACCCAGAAGAGATCACACCCCCACCCTCTTCCTCTCATTTTTCCATGGTCTTTTCCCTTATGTCGCACACCCCTAGCAACCTTCTCAAGGTTGGCGTCCCATATGGATAAGGATAGGATGTTAGGTAGTTTGATTTAAATATGAATTCAAAATTCAAGTTGAATATCAAACAAAACCAATCCAATCCAAATTTGAATTCCAAATTCAAGTTGCAACACCTTAATCCTTATACAAATGGGGTGACAAGGGAGCTTTGTGCATGAAAATAAATCACATAAATCAAAGATGGCATGAAATATTTCTTGGCATGGACATGGGTTGGCGCTAGAGAGAAGTCCAATCTAATTGGACTCTAGGTTTTGGTTCTAACTTAATCTTTCAACCCAATCAAATTTGGTTAGATCCAAATGATAAATGAAACCCAATCCAATTAGACTCTTAAATTCTTAATCTAATTAGTAATTGATTGAACCAAAGTTCTGATCAAATCAGAGATAATTCTTCCTTAGCGATTAGGTTATCTCATAATCTAATCAGGTCAAACCTAATTGAATCAAATTCAATTAGATTTGATCCAAACATCATTACTCAATTAAATTGAGCAAATAAATAATTTAATTACTAATTTATCCTCTATTAATTTACTAACACTTAGCAAATTATTTCATCATAACTTTTGCTTATGGTTAATCATCAATCGAATTGACGATTACATTCTTGAATGGTTCTTAATTGTTGATCAATCACATGATTAGTCAAAAACTTCTTTAGAGTGTGACTCCATAGGTTCGAACCCAAGTCGATAGTGCAGAAATAAATTTCTGAACTAATTGATGTAACCATCTAGCAATGGGATCTGCATCTGGATAGGTTGAATGATTGCAATGCAATATTCAAGAACCTACTAGTGTATGATTACCGTATAATTCATCTCTTTGATCCTGAATACTCAAGAATGACCTAGGATTTAACTGTCAATCCTAGATAAATCATCCACATCATATTTTAATTTTTCAAATCCATCACATAGATTATCCGGATCTAAATTTTATCAAATTAAAATACAGTGATGCATTAACTCTTACTTATTTAGAGGGGTCAATCTCTTTTTGACTCACACACTGCCTTAATAAGTACTTGACTATGTCCAAAAATCTTTCAATCACTGAATTAAAAATTTAGATAGTCTGACACTGAAACATAGTGAATTACTTACAAGTTACCATGGTGATCTCAAATCGGAGGGACACATACCTATACCCTTCACGAGCTACTCTTGACAGCAGAGTGCTCCATAGTTGATCACGTTTAATGAGATATACTCCTACATCTCACTTGCATGTCATATCAGTGTCTCCACACTACTTGGTTATGAGGACAACCAATGCATATGACACACAACGATCTATACTTGATAATTGCTATCTGAAGGAGGAGAAATGCTTTCTCCGCGTAGGATCTTCCAGATTTCATTAAATCTGAGATGAAATAATTTAAAAAAAAAATTATCCTACATATTTTAGATCTAATTCTCTAGATCTAATTTTATTATCTGATATTTAAAATCTAAAATTAAATCTAAAACTATGATAAAAGAAGAAATACCTCAAGGGTAATCTGATTACCCTGTAGATAATCTCTGCATAGCCCGAGATTCTGATGTAGCCACGCAAGCGCCTAGCCTCTACCGGTATCCACTCAGGCAGGATCTAGAATGTCTTCTCCTCATGAATCTATGCTCCAAAAATTAGATCTAAATCTGATTAGAAAGTACTTTAGAACTCTTTCTGAAGTTGGAGCAGCAGCCTGTCAAAGATGTCCTGCAGCCTTCTGTTCCAGGCGTCACCACGCCTTATATCTCTGCCAGATGGACGTCCAACTTTTTGGACGTGAAGAGGGGAGGAAGGAAAGTAGGGAGGACATAGAGAAGAGGGTAGGGGGCAGCAGCTATTGGGTTTTGTGCATAAAATAATTTCTTTCATGAAACCCTAGGCGCAGCAGGGTTTATATAGACCCTGTATGCTGCGCAGTGCCACATCATTCAACCAATCAAAAAATTCCAATAAATTCTGAAAAAATTCTGATTGGTGGAGTGATATTATCTGATCACATCAGATAAGAACCTCCACCCTCTCTCCTAAGTTGGCACCAATAATGGATAAGCTCAATCAAGGTGGCGCCAAAGAGTCCAAGTTTATCAGGACTCTTTGGTTCTTATCCATTTGGGGCACCCACTTAAATCCAATTGGGCTCATGCCATAATCTGATTATGGCACCCAATTCAATTGAGTTTTGGCATGTGGACACTCCATAAAAATTCTCCAATGAGTCCTCTTCAGTTTAAGACCCATATGTCAACTTTTGACAGATGTCCTAAAATGAAATTGGCAGGTGCTAGAAATTAGCAGGTGTTGTCTTAAATTCATCTCATGAATTAAGATAAATTTTTTTTGAGCTGGACAAGCTTCATTTAGACTAAGAGAAACCTTCCTAAGATTCTCTGGATGAGTCAAATCACATTTGGCTCAGTAGAGACAGAAAAGATTACACGAGGAGAAAGTTAGGCTCAATCGTGTGCTAGCACGATTTCCTTGAACCTAATTGGATCTAATCCAAATCAATTGAGTTAGCCCAATTGATGACGTCCAGACCCTAACCCTTGTTTGTGTGATCCAGTTAGGTTTAATTTCATATGGTAATGAGACATGTCGTGATCTCATCATCAACATCATCGAAACTCCTTTCGATGGATCAGAACTCTTCTGATTCAGACAATTAGAATGATCGATCATCAATATCATTCTAATTGCTCTCAAAATCTACTAGTGACACCTAGCAGTATGTGGTGGCAACCCATCAGAACTGAAGATGAACCTCTCGGTGCAGCTACCTGTGTGATTGAGTTCCTCTATCATGAGTCCCGACTGAATTAGGGTTAAGGTGAACTCGTCAAACCCAACATCAGTCATATGAATTAATCGATCGATCCGAATTTGATGTGAAACCCCAATGGAAAACTCTTTTCCATTATTTTACTCTGCTATGGCCATGGGCTTAAGGACTCGATCTTTCGATCACCATAGGACTACTCTCATCTACCGAGGTTGATAGATCCCATCTTGGTACGACCTAGTTCCTACAATGAATATGCTACAGCCAACATACACCTCAGGATTCTGAATGGCTAGGAGACTGAGTTATGGTATAGTCAAACTATAACACACTCAAGGTGAACTGTCGATGCACCTCAGGTCAAAGAACTAGACACACAACTGCAGCATCGAGCTAGTCATCAACGAGAAGGTAGACTTCCTTATGACTGCTTGATATGGTCACGCTCAGTACTCTCTTTCTCAATGAATATCTGTACTCTCACTCCGGTGTCTCCACACTATAGACTCAAGACACATATACCTTAAAGAAGCGATCATACACCAACCTTCTGGATCGATCACCATCCTCATGATGACCCTATGGTCAGGAGCTGTTTATGAGTTAGTTATGTAAATTCATGCCTTAAATTTTCAACTCTTGAAAATATGAATTTACATTCCTACTAACTCAAAGGATGTATCACAGACACAATGTACACAATGTGATAGAAGAATAACCCTTTTATTTATTTATAGTCAAAATTACAAATTTACCCTTAGATCTGTACAGGAATATGTCAGTCGATCTGGCATCTAGGGTACACATCTAACAAACTTCCACTTGATCTAATGCCAATTGGCTACATATCTAAGTCCCATCTTCTCAAAGTGGGCTTCGATCTTCTATTGGCCTAATGGCTTAGTCAGCGGGTCTGCTACATTATTTGTGGAGTTGACTCTCTTGACCTCGACATAACTCTTTTCGAGGTAATCACGGATCAGATGGAATCGCCGCTCGATGTGCTTGGACTTCTGGTGAGATCTTGGCTCCTTAGCTAGGGCTATGGTGCCATTATTGTCGCAGTAAAGAGGTATGGCATCCGATGACATCACTCTAAGCTCTGCGGCAAACTTCTTATACCAGAATGCCTCCTTCGCAGCTTCTGATGCAGCAATGTACTCTGCCTCCATGGTGGAATCAGCAATCACCGTCTGTTTGAAACTCTTCCAGCTGACTGCACCACCATTGCAAATGAACAAACTCTCAAATGTCGACTTTCGATCATCTATATCAGACATAAAGTTTGAGTCTGTATATCCCTGAATCTGGAGTTTTCCATTCTCAAAGACTAGAAACATATCCTTAGTCCTTCTCAAGTACTTAAGGATACATTTCACAGAAGTTCAGTGCTCTTTGTCTGGATTCGACTGATATCTGCTTGTGACACTCATAGCATGGGCTATATCAGGTCGTGTACATAGCATGGCATACATGAGGCTCCCTATTATCGAAGCATAAGGGATCTTGCTCATGCGTTCAATCTCCTCAGGTGTGCTAGGGCACATCTTCTTGGAGAGATGAATGCCATATCTAAAAGGCAATAAACCTCTTTTGGAGTTTCCCATGCTAAACCTTTTTAGCACCTCCTCTATGTACATCTTCTGTGAATGTCCGAGCATCCTATTTGGTCTATCTGTATAGACCTTAATACCCAGTATAAAGGATGCCTCTCTTAGATCTTTCATAGAGAACTCCTTAGACAACCAAACTTTGACTGAGGTCAACATAGAAATATCATTTCCAATTAGGAGGATGTCATCTACCTACAATACGAGGAAGACAACTACGCTCCCACTGATCTTTTTGAACACACATGGTTCCTCCTCGTTCTTGATGAAACCAAACATTTTGATGACATCATTGAAACGAGTATTCCAACTCTGAGATGCTTAAGTCCATAAATGGATCTTTGCAGCTTGCAAATCTTGTAATCATCATCACTAGATATGAAATCAAGTGGCTGTTCCATATAGATATCTTCCTCAAGATGTCAATTTAAGAACGCTATTTTCACGTCCATCTGCCATATTTCATAATCGAAATAGGCTGTAACAGCAAGCAATGTGCAAATGGATTTTAGCATGGCTACGGGCGAAAAGGTATCCTGATAGTCAATGCCTTCACGCTGACTATAACCTTTTGCTACGAGCCTAGCCTTGAATGTCTCCACATTCTCATCTGCACCTATCTTTCTCTTAAAGATCCATTTACACCCAATAGGTACAATACCTTCAGGTGGATCTACCAAGGTTCAGACTTGGTTTGAGTGCATCGAGTAAATTTTTGATCTCATTGTCTCTAACCATTTCTCGGAGTTGATATCTAATATCGCCTTGTCATAGGTCTTGGGGTCATCACCATGAGCCCCATTTCCCATGAGGAACATTTCCTCTACTTCCTCTTGTATGGTACCTAAGTACCTTTCAGGAGGACGAAAAATCATAGTCGATCTATGAGGTGGAAGAGGTTGTGTTAGGACTGGTTCTAATTGATTAGGTTCCTCAGGTTCTTTAGCTCATTGCTCTTGGGAGACATTCTCCTTGAGCTTAATTATTCTTCCGATGCCACCATCTTGAATAAACTATTTTTCAAAAAAAATAGCACTTTGACTCACAATCATATTATGATCTTCCGGAATATAGAAATAGTATCCTAATGACTCTTTAGGATATACTATGAATCGAGCTTTAAAAGATCTGAACTCTAACTTGTCTGCCTGCTGTCTCTTGACATGAGCTGGACAACCCCAAATTCTGAGATGATTCAGACTTGGCTTCTTACCATGTCATATCTCATATGGTGTGGTAGGAATGATTTTAGAGGAAACTCTATTCAATACATAAATTGCTGTCATGAGACAATATCTCCAAAGAAACTCAAGGAGGTCTGTGAAGCTCATCATAGAACGGACCATATCTAATAGGATCCGATTTCTCCGTTCTGAAACCCTGTTGAGTTGAGGCGTTCTAGGTGGAGTCCATTGAGAGACTATACCATTATCCTTAAGATAGTCTAAGAACTTCCGACTAAGATATTCACCTCCTCGATCTAATCGAAGAACCTTAATGGGCTTTCCTGTTTGTTTTTCTACCTCATGTCTGAATTCTTTGAACCTTTCAAAAGCTTCAGACTTGTGTTTCATTAGAAACACATACCCATATCTAGACATATCATCGGTAAAGGTAATAAAGTAGATGTAGTTGCCTCTAGCCGATATATCAAATGGGCCGCACATATTCGTATGTACTAGGGCAAGTAGGTCTGTGGCCCTTTCCCCATGTCCCATAAAAGGAAGCTTGATCATTTTACCTTGAAGGCATGATTCACAAACTGGATATGACCAGAAGTCAACGGACTCAATAGCCCAGATTTCTCCAATTTGTTAACTCTGTCTTCCGCTATATGACCTAGCCTTAGGTGCCACAGATACCTATCATTTAGACTATCTCTAGGCCTTTTAATTTCTATGGCATTCACATTTTGCTCAATATTAAATACAGATACATCAATATGTAGCTGATAGAGATTGTTAATAAGAAAACCATCTGCAACTTTATTATTTTCATAAAAAATATTACAATGGTCCTTATGAAAGCTAATCACATAGCCTTCTTGTGCTAAACATGAAACAGAAATCAAATTCCTGCTTGCTGCAGGCACATAATAACAATCTCTTAAAAATAAATCTAATCCTAACGGTAATCGCAGAGGGTAGGTTTCCACGGCCATGGCAGCAACTCTTGCTTTGTTCCCGATGCGTAGGATCATCTCCCCATCCTTCAGCCTCCTGCTCTCCTCAAAATCCTACATAGAAGTGCACAAATGAGCACTAGAACCAGAGTCAAGCACCCAACTGGATGCAGAAGAAACCGTAAGATTAGATTCTAAAATGAGCATACTCCAGAAGGACCATCCTTCTTGTTCTTCAGGGTTGCCAGGTATTGAGGATAATTCTGCTTCCAATGGTCATTTGATTGGCAGTGGAAATATTTTTCCTTATTAGCAGCCTTTTTCTTCGGTTCTGTCTTCTTCTTCTTGCCATCTACCTTCTGCTTCTTCGCAGACTTCTTTTTCTTTTCAAAAGACTTTTTTTTGGAGGAAGTCCGCTCCACAGTAAGAACTGAGCCTTTTGAACCCTTCATAGAAAGCTCAACCGTAACCAGCATATTCATTAACTCGGCCAAGGTACACTGCATCTTATGTATATGAAAGTTCATGATGAACTGACCATATGCATTGGACAAGGACTGAAGGATCACATCAATCTGAAAATCTTTGTCTAAGATGATACCGAGCTTCTCAAGCTCCTCAAGATCCTTGATCATTGTCAAACAATGATCTTGGACTGACTGCCCATCATGCATCTTGGCCTTAAAAAGTCTTTGACAGACTTGATACTTGGCCGTGCGACTCTGTTCACCAAACAACTCTTGTAGGTGAACCAATATTTGGTGGGTAGTCAAAATATTCTCATGTTGGTGCTGCAAGTCATCAGACATTGCACCCAACATATAGTACCTTGCTTTGTTATCATCATCCGTCCACTTTTTTAGAGACGCTCTCTGTTCAGCAGTCGAACGTGCTGGTATGGCAGATGGGTCCTGGTCCAAGATATGAGTCAATTTCTTAAAATCTAAAATAATTTTGTAGTTCCTCAACTAGTCCTTGAAATTGGGTCCAGTCAGTCTATGGGTGTCTAGAATTTTGGTCAAGAGATTTGAGGCAGACATGTTTTCTGTAGAGAGTCAAAAGTTTTTAGATTTTGTAATCAGACTCAACCAATTTGTTTAGAATTTTTATTTTTAAACAAATTAGGCTCCCACTATTTTCTTAGATTCCTACACTCCCTTGTTAGAGATGTGAAAATCTTCGTGATCAGTGATTTTTAGTGGGTGGTGCGGTCTCACAACTGACTCACCACCTCACCTAACAGTTATTGGTGATGGGTCAACCGATGAGTGGACAACTCTTGTCCAATGATTCTCTAATCATAGTGCACCCAAAACTTGATCTCTAATTCATGAAGCTCACCGTATCTGGAATATTGCTCCAATCCTTAGTTAAGTCACACCCACCATTTACACGAACTAGATTCCTGATTGGGTCCCTCACCGTATCCGAAATACTGAGCCCAACCCATCCTCTAATCTATAGCATCCAATGCCTAATGGACATGGTTACATCTTCCCGATGCAACTGAGCTACTGTAACCAGCCGAGAACAATCAACCCCGGGAAGGACCCGCACATCCACAATGGTGGAAGACCTAGACTTAATATTTTCTTAGAAAGATTTATTTAGGTCTCATTAAACTTGACTTGACATAGTCATAACAATTATGACTAACCTAGTGGTATGGATTAGCTCGAATTGTTAGCCACCTCTAATCAGAACTGAGTCGACACATATGGCCAGGTAAGTGAGACCGATGGGAGGGATATGCCATTAACTCGACAAGAACGTATTCAAGTCGAGTAGCTCTCAATTAAAAACTAGTCGATCGCATCTGCCCAGCTTACCTTAGACACCAAATTATCGAACCAGAATTAATTGGGTTAGCCTACAGTCCAGGCTCTAACCATTGAGCCAAATTAGGTCTTAACTTGATCGAGTCACATCTAAATGTGATTCGACCTTGACCCAGACTTAATCATATTAGGTTGGTCAATTATTAGCTTTCATGATCCCACCTAACCAACTCTTGATTCGGTTTGATCAACCGCTAGACCTAATTGAGCTACCCAAGCCCGAACCTAATTTTATGAAAATATCTTAGATCTAAAATTTTTAATTTTAGATCTAACTTAATTTCATAAGCTTAATTCATTAATTAAGTTTGGGTTCATCAACAAAATATGTAAAATAAATCCTAGGGTTTCAGGATCTAGAATTTTGCAGAAAAGTAAGTTTTGATTTTTGATTAAGGATAAACGCGCGGTACCCCTACACGTCATATGAACACCCCATTGAATGAGAAGAGAGGGTCTTAAAACCCTACTTTGTTCTTATGACTAGACGGCCATGAGAAACACCTTAATCAGAAATATAAATTTAACTACAAAATTAGTTAGATTTAAATTAACATATCACATATACAATTTAAGATCTAACTAATACATGCTTTGCATACATCTCATGTATCAAAAATCAATCTAATTAACATGCTTTCAGATTTGATACATCATATGTAATATTTAAAAAATAAATTTAAATTGAACTATTCAAAATAAAAATTATTCTAGACAAGTTACTAGAACAATTCTACAACTAGTCTAGGCATGCAACAGATCAATTTTATGAAATAATTAAAATTTTATTTTTTATTTTTTAATCTAATTATAATAATTATAATATCAAAAAATAAAAAATAAATTATATTTAATTTATATTTTAATCTCATTAAAATATAAAACTTAAGACTATTCATAGATTCAATTAATCCTAGTCTAGTCATGCATCTTATGCATGTTAGATCTTCTTAGATTTAATTTTAAATATTTTAATTTTAGATTCTATCACATCTGATGTGATATCTAAAATTATTTAATATCAGATAAATTAAAATTAAAATTAGATCTAAAATAGATATGAAATAGAGCCAACAACCTGGCTCTGATACCACTTGAAGGAGGAGAAACGCTTTCTCCACGTAGGATCTTCCAGATTTCATTAAATCTAAGGTGGAATAATTTTTAAAAAAAAAATTATTCTATATATTTTAGATCTAATTCTCTAGATCTAATTTTATTATCTAATATTTAAAATCTAAAATTAAATCTAAAACTATGATAAAAGAAGAAATACCTTAAGGGTAATCTGATTACCCTATAGATGATCTCTGCACAGTCCGAGGTTCTGATGTAGCCATGTAAGCGTCTGGCCTCTATCGATATCCACTTAGGTAGGATCTAGAAATCTTCTCCTTGCAAATCTATGCTCCAAAAATTAGATCTAAATCTGATTAGGAAGTGCTTCAGAACTCCTTCTGAAGTTGGAGCAGCAGCTTGTCAAAGATGTCCTGCAGCCTTCTGTTCCAGGCGTCACCACGCCTTATATCTCTGCCAGATGGACGTCCAACTTTTGGATGTGAAGAGGGGAGTAAGGAGAGTAGGGAGGATGTAGAGAAGAGGGTAAGGGGTGCAACTATTAGGTTTTGTGCATAAAACAATTTCTTCCATGAAACCCTAGGCCCAGCAGGGTTTATATAGACCCTGTATGCTGCGTAGTGCCACATCATTCAACCAATCAAAAAATTCCAATAAATTTTGGAAAAATTTGGATTGGTGGAGTGATATTATCTATCATATCAGATAAGAACCTCCACCTCTCTCCTAGTTGGCACCAACAATGGATAAGCTCAATCAAGGTGGCGCCAAAGAGTCCAAGTTTATCAGGACTCTTTGGTTCTTATCCATTTGGGGCGCCCACTTAAATCAATTGGGCTCATGCCATAATTTGATTATGGCATCCAATTCAATTAGTTTTGGCATGTGGACACTCCATAAAATCCTCCAATGAGCCATCTTCAGTTTAAGACCCATATGTCAACTTTTGACAGATGTCCTAAAATAAAATTGGTAGGTACTAGAAATTAGCAGGTGTTGTCTTAAATTCATCTCATGAATTAAGACAAGCCTTTTCTGAGCTGGACAAGCTTCATTTAGACTGAAAAAATATTTTTAAGATTCTCTGATGAGTCAAATCACATTTGGCTCAGTAGAGACAGAAAAGATTACACGAGGAGAAAGTTAGCTCAATCATATGCTAGCACGATTTTCTTGAACCTAATTGGATTAATCCAAATCAATTGAGTTAGCCAATTGATGATGTCAGACCCTAACCCTTGTTTGTATGACCAGTTAGGTTTAATTTCATATGGTAATGAGACATGTCGTGATCTCATCATCGACATCATCGAAACTCCTTTCGATGGATCAGAACTCTTCTGATTCAGATAATTAGAATGATCATCATCAATATCATTCTAATTCCCCAAAATCCACCATGACACCTAGCAGTATTGGTGGCAACCCATCAGAACTGAAGATAAACCTCTCAGTGCAGCTACCTGTGTGATTGAGTTCCTCTATCATGAGTTCCGACTGAATTAGGGTTAAGGTGAACTCGTCAAACCCAACATCAGTCATATGATTAATCGATCGATCCGAGTCGATGTGAAATCCAATGAAAAACTCTTTTCCATTATTTCACTCTACCATGGCCATGGGCTTAAGACTCGATCTTTCGATACCATAGGACTACTCCTCTCATCTACCGAGGTTGATAGATCCATCTTGGTGCGACCTAGTTCCTACAATGAATATGCTACAGCCACATACACCTCAGTTCGAATGGCTAGGAGATCGAGTTATGGTGTAGTCAAACTATAACACACTCAAGGTGAACTGTCGATGCACCTCAGGTCAAAGAACTAGACACACAACTGCAGCATCGAGCTAGTCATCGACGAGAAGGTAGACTTCCTTATGACTGCTTGAGTGGTCACGCTCAGTACTCTCATTCTCAACGAATATCTGTACTCTCACTCTGTGTCTCCACACCATAGACTCAAGATACATCTACCTAAGAAGCGATCGTACACCAACCTTCCGGATCGATCACCATCCTCGTGATGATCCTATGGTCAGGAGCTGTTTATGAGTTAGTTATGTAAATTCATGCCTTAAATTTTCAACTCTTGAAAATATGAATTTACATTCCACTAACTCAAAGATGTATCACAGACACAATGTACACAATGTGATAGAAGAATAACCTTTTATTCATTTATAGTCAAAATTAAATTTGCCCTTAGATTTGTACAGGAATGTGTCAGCCGATCTGGCATCTAGGGCACACATCTAACACCAAACCCCCCTGAACCTTCCAGCATTGATGTTTGAGGCCATGAGGGAACCTTGAACTGGTCCAAATCTCACTTGCCTTTTGGTATGGCACTCACCATAATTTTTAGAAGGTTCGAAATCATTTTTGGGGGAGAGACAGTTGCTAGACTATTTCATTCCGACGCCATCAACCACCACATACTGCATCGCATGGGTTTCTCTAAGACTGATGGTGGTTGGACAAAGGGTGTTGAGGAGAGAGCAGAGGATAGAGCAGAGGAGGAGGGACCATCTTCACCTCTTCATGATCACAGAGCATCCTCAGATATTCAGTTCATATCTGATCATGAGGCTGGTCCTTCAGAGTCTGTGAGGAGGTATGCTTCAGTTCCACAGTCAGAGAGCAGGGCACATCCTTCAGAGTTCAAACTAGCAGATGATCAGATTGAGATGATGTCCCAGCATGTTGCCTCCATTCTATCTCAGCAGTTTGCTACTTCAATCTTTGCTCAAAGATCGACATCCCAAGGTGACTCAGACCAGACTCTGATCCCTCATATTTCTACTATTTTTCAGATGCTTACTGATCAGTCAGTACGCATTGAACAGCTTGAGGGATGTATTTTGAGATTGACAGGCCGAGTATTAGACTTGTAGGGGCAAGTATTAGCTTTAACCCATCTCCAGCCGTGTGAGGATATCACAGAGGTCTCAGACCTATCTGCAGAGGTGGCTAGACTTCGAGGAGTTTTAGAGAATGGCTTTGACTTCTTGAGGAGAGAGATCAGGGACTCCAATGAGAATGCTTCTACTCAGTTCAGTGCCCTGATGCAGTCTGTATCAAGAGCCTTAGATCTTTTGGACACCATCAGATTTTTTCTTATTGCACAGTCTGTAGCTTATCAGGCTCCAGGATCCTCTCACCCCTCTACTCATGCTGGTACCTCTACCCATGGCCGAAGCAGACATTGTCGAGGTCGTGCTTGTGGACTTGATCCTACATCTCCTCACCCTAGCTCTGATTCTTCAGATTCTGATCCCTCTAGCCATGACATCTATTAGATCTAGATTAGTTTGTCTCCTATGTCTAGAATCTATCTTATGGGCCTTGTATTGTTGGCTAATTAACTCTTAGATAGTTTCTATCCATGACTTTTGTATTTTGAGTTGACTCATGTGTATTGGGATACCTTTTGTATTCAGTCACTTTTGAATATATATATATATATATGTGTGTGTGTGTGTGTGTGTGTGTGCGCGCGCGCGCGCCCTTTGACTTTCAATGAATGTTTATGAATGTGATTAAATTGAATTATTTTAATTATGAGATATGAAAAATAACTCATATTAGTGCTGAGAAATACTATGAATTGTAATAACTTCTAGATGAGCAAATTGATATATCCTTTATGTTTGCTATGTTGAGGAGGAGTAGAGAAATAAGTAATCAAAGAAGGGGGCTAAAGAAGTAAAATATGATATCAAAAAGGGGAGTAAAGAAAATATATCCTTTTTGTCATCTTTCTTTTCTTTTTTCTATCCTTAAAATCTCTTAAGATCTTAATTGATGCTATCAAAAAGGGGGAGTAAAAAAAAATTATCCTTTCAAGATTCCTTAAAAGGAGGAGTAGAGAATCTTAATTGATGCTGTCAAAAAGGAGGAGTAGAGAATCAAAATCGAATTTGAGCAATAAGCAATAAAGAAATGAGCAATAAGCAATAAAGAAATTAGTAATAAGCAAAATTGTTAAGCAAATGTGTCAAAGAACCAAAATTGTCAGCTCTTTTTTTATCTAATTTTCAAAGCAAATGAACTTATAAGCAAATTTTAAATTGATCTTCAAACTGTTTATGATGTATTTCATTTAAATACTTGGTTATGATATTGAAGTGATGTATCTTCATAAATTTGAAATTCATATTCAATGCTTTATATATGCTTTTGCTCAAGTATTTTATCATCATCAAAAAGGGGAAGATTGTTGCTCCTTGAATTGATTTTGATAATTATAAAATATTTGAGGGGGTTACTAATAATTTTGGCTTGAAAAAAGATTTATTGTATTTCAGGGGCAAAATCATAATTTTACCAAGTTCTGATTCAGAAGCCTCAAGAGCAAGAACACAAGATTTGTAATCTATTGGAGGTAATTTTAATATTTTTTAATATATATTTTGAAAGAAAATTATGTTTATATATTTGAGTCGATCCCATGAGTCGACTTATGGCAAAAGGGCTAAATAGCACGCTGAATTCTTTGGCTGGCACACTCTGTGAGTCGACCCCATGAGTCGACCCCTGAGCATGAGTCGACCCTATAAGTCGACCTCTACTGCTGTGTTGTTCAAAATTACAGAACAGTCATTTTTTGTTCTATGCCACAGAAGTTGACCCCATGAGTCAACTCATGAGCTTGAGTCGACCCTATGAGTCAATCTCTGTGACGAAAAAATTCTGTAACAGCTAGTTTTCAGCTCATTTTGGCTATATTTAATGCCCATTTAATGTTCTCCAATGGCTCTATTTCAGTTCAGATTACTCTCCACCATTATTTGAAGTTATAAAAGGCACTTAAAGGAGGGAATCAATAAGGTTTTTGAAAAGGTTCTTCAAGCATTCATTTTCAATCCCAAGCAAGAACCTTCTTGAAGTTAAAGAAGCTTTTATTTCAAGTTCACCAACCTCTCAAGAGCTCATTCAAGTCTTCAACCACCTTGAGAAAAATCAAAAAAGCTTGCTCCTCTTTGTGTAAAGTGTATTTAAAGCTTTATTCACTCATTAAAGAAGCTACATCTGTATTTTCGTATGATTAACTGTTATACTCTATTTTTGAGTTAAATTTTGTTTTAGAAGGGTTCCAAAATGTGGAAAGATTGATCCAAACCTTGAATCAGATTGTATTGGATTGGCTTGTATCTAAAAAATAAGTGTTCTAGCTTGAAATAGCTAGAGTCAGAGGTTCCGACATTGTATTGGGATTGAATATGGTTTAGTAGATTTGTATTCCCAAGTAGAAGCTGGGGAGTGGACGTAGGTGCAATATTGGCACCGAACCACTATAAATTTTTTTGTTTGTATTGTGTTTACTTGCTCTCCTTGTAAATTTCTTTATCTCTTGCATTCTTACATCCAACTTCTACACCTTACATAAATTTCACTCTCCATATTTATCCTGCTCATTGTTAAATAATCCTCATAGTTGTAAGTTTAATTTTTAAATTTTAAAGAAACCCAATTCACCCCCCCCCCCCTCTTGGGTTGCATAGCTGGGCAACACTAAATCTAAATCCATGTTGATGCTAAACTTAATTAAGAATTAAGTATAGAATCAATTAGATCTAAAATTGTGATTTAAGATCTAATGACATTACATAAAATATGGGGTATGGGTTAGCTCAAATCAAGTCTTTTTAATTGGATTAGATCTAAAGTTAGCATCAAAAAATTAATTGACCATATAGAAAAGTTGATTAAGTCTAACCAAATATTGAATTAGATTAATCAAAATTTTTTTTAGTACAATAATTATAGATGGTCAAGTCAATGTCTTTGATTAGACCAAATGGACCTTGATTGTAGCTCAATAGTTAAGCCCTAAATTATTAGGCTGATCAAATTGAAACTAATTAATTAATTAATGTCTAAGGTAAGTTCAACATTTTCATCGATGATTTTTAATTAAAAGTGGGTTATCTGGCCATTTCAATGGTGTCTAAAGCAAGCTTAGCAGACCCTCCCAACAATCTCACTTATCTGACCAATTTGATACATTAGATTTTGATTAGATCGCTAAATGATTCAAGTTAACCCATGCCATAAAGATTGATCAGTGTGACTGATTTAGGTGCCAGTTCGATTAGCATGATCTTAATCCAATTCAATGACTTGGTGAAGTCAATGAGAAAATTATAGTTTACTAGTTGATCTCTTCTCTTTTTCTCAGTTCATAAATTAAATCTTCTAAATTATTAGGTCTCTAAAATGAGCTAGTTATGGGGATATCTAGATCATAGCCTCCCATTAAGGTGAATGATAATGGATCCATTATTTTTGAATGACATTGCAAGTGCCATCTGTTTGGTGTTCTCTCTGAATGATGAAATTATCATTCATCATATGATGGCTCTATTGTACTATCTAATGAATAGTTGGATTGATCGAGCCATCCTCGAGCCTGATCATTCTTTGGCTAGAATCACTGAGTAGGTTTATGTTAATAGTTTGACCTAATCAGAACTTTCAGTGGAGGTCCATCGCCTACTGAAATAAAATCCATAGCTAAATTAATTACTAAAAATTATTTGAAGAAACAATTAGTTGAGAACCTACCCATAGATGCATATGGATTGACTGAGCCATCCTCGGCCTATATGCAGTTTGTGTAGATTCTAGTATCTGCTAAGAAATTAAGATAATTTCTCGGAATGGAGGTAGAGGCTACTAATTCGACTAAAATAGTGGAAGAACTTTTAGACTAAAGTCCAAGTCTTTAAGCTTAATCAATTCATAAATATAGAGGTCTTGTGTTTTTCTTTCAGTTATGGCTAGATGTATGTTGCTCTATTTATTGTTTGACAGTGACTAATTTATAGGACCCAACTTCGATAGATGGTATCAAAAGTTATAAATAGTTCTAGAGCATGAATGGATCCTATATATGATTACAGATCCAGCACCTAATGTTTCCACGTCCAACACATCTGATGCAATCAAAGGCATTTATCAGAAGTGACCAAATGATCATATCATCATGTGGTGTTTTTGAGAGCAGCGAAGAACATGAATTTAGTTATAAATTCGATGATGCTCAATGGGAGAAAATCTTTCAAATGTTGAAGGAGTTCTTTTGCACCTTTGAAAATATGTCTTTAGTGGGACAATAATCTTTTGAGAAAGAAAGGAAGATGCAAAAGAGTCATGCTTGAGCTGAGGAGTCTGAACTGACAAAAGAGTCTAAGATTAACCTAATCTGGTAAAGTCTCTTAACCCGAACAGGCTAAGAAAGAGAAATCAACAAAGGGTTATTGGATAAAGTACTTATATGATAACACCTTGTAATTTCTCTAATGTGAAACTACTACATAGGTATTGGATATAGGAAGTCCATGCAAATTGTTGCAACGACTTCAGGTTGGTAGAAAGTTTAAAAATAGTAAGAGGTTCCTAAATGTTGGAGATGAAAATTATATTCCAATCTTGATTTTAAGTATCGTCGAGCCTATTTTCAATTTTAACAATATCATTTTAGTGATTGTCACTATTGTCTAATGACTTTTATGATATCATGATGAATGATATCAAAATTATGTGGATAATTGAGAAATAACTTTTATACAGTTTGTTAGTATATTGCACACACCAAATAAACTCTTTAAAGTAGATAATGTCACATAATCTATCTTTGGCATTGTAGGCTTGATCATATAAACAAGAATAGGATCAATAAGAGATAATTCTCGAAGTCAATGATTGTGAATCATTATGAATCTATCAATCCTATCTCTTATTAAGATGATCAAATCACCTTTTGCTGAAAAGAAGAATGAGCCAATGATGTTCTGAGTCTGATATATATTGATGTATTAGATCTACGAACATGTTTGTCATAAATTTAGATTATTTAAAATATTCAAACAATTTCATAATAAGGTAGAGAATCAAATTGGGAAGAGCATTGAAATTTTTCGATCAGACCAAAGAGGAGAATGCCCTTTCGATGAGTTTTTGATATATATAAAGAGAATAGGATTCACTCTTATTGGAATCGACTTTATTAGACATAGTTCAATCGATGATAGAGTTTACAAGTCTGCCAGTTTTCTATTAAGATTATGCTCTTAAGACTACTTATCATGTTCTCAACTAGATTTTGAATTAATCAGTCACAAAGACTCCATATGAGATATGGATTAGGCATAAGCTAATACTCACTTATCTTAATGTTTGGAAGTGTTTGTTTTATGTCAAGCATTTGCAAACCGATTAGCTTGGATCCCGATCCTATATATATATATATTATTTTGTAGGATAACCCAAAAAATCTAGAGGATATTACTTCTACCTTGCTAAAAAATAAAAGTTGTTCGGCATTTTTTTTTAAAAAGGAGTATCTTGGTGAAAGAACTAATGCCTTTAATATAGAACTTATGAAGTTCGATGGATAGAAGAAATGACACAATCTAGTGAATCTATTGAATCAAATTTGATTGGATCAAATTCGAAACTTATTGTAAAAGTATCATTAAGGAGATCCGATAGAGTACCACATCCATCGGATAGATATTTCGATTTCTAGTTTTAAAACTTAATCCTATTGAACTCGATGAGAACAACAAGGATCTGATCACCTACATGGATGCCATGCAGAGATCTGACTCCAATTAGTAGCTTAGAGTCATAAAGTCTGAAATGAAGTCCATGAAGGTCAATGGTGTATGGACACTCATTGATCCACTCGAAGAGGTAAAACCCATAGGGTGTAGTAGATCTTCAATAGGATCAGAGAGCACAGATGAGAAGGTGGACACCTACAAAGCTCGTCCGATTGTTTAAGGATATTGTCAACATTATGGTATTAACAATAATGAGATATTTTCCTAAGGTAATGCTAAATATTTAGAGTTGGAATATGCATTTTGATAAGTGATCAAAATGCATGGCTTCGTTGAGAATGAAGAAAAATTCTACAAATACAAATGTGTTAATAGTTCTAAGAGTGTATTACTTATTTTGTATGTGCATAAATTTTTTTTAATTGAAAATGATATTCCTTACATTATAAGAAATAAAAATTTTGTTGTTATCATTATTCTCTATAAAGGACTTGGAAAAAGCATCCCTCATCTTAGGGTTGAAGATCTATAGAGATAGATCTAAGAGGCTGCTTAGGTTATCCCAGTCTATGTACATAGAGTATTTATGAGTAAAATTTATTCTATCATGTACACCATGTATGAGATTGGATGTGGTATACTCACTAGGGATAGTGAGTGGATACTTGCAAGATCTGGATGAGAATCATTGGTAGGTCATCCTTAAGTATTTGAGAAATACTAAAAGATCGATGACTCGATTATAGAAAATCTGATTTAAAACTTGTAGAGTATGACTTCAGTTTTTAGTTGGACATAATAATAGTAAGAATGTATTGGAGTACATCCTTATCCGAAATAATGGAGCAATCTGTTGAAAAAATTTCAAGCAAGAAAATTATAGCCAAATTCAAATTGGAAGACAGAATGCATTGCAACATCCGATGCTTGCAATGAAGCTATGTGATTGTAGAGATTTATTGGCAAGCTAAGAGTGGCACCCTCCGATGATAGTTATGCTGCATTGTACTACACTGGAGCTATAGCTCATGCTAAAGAGTCAAAGTCTCATTAGCTTACCAAGCATCTTACATCGCTATCACTTTATTTAAAAAATCAGATCAAGGTGACGTCAATCTTTAGAAGATCGATGGAAAGGAGAACCTAACCAATCCATTTACTAAAGCCTTGTTATCTAAGAGTTTTGAGATGATAAATCGAAGATGGATATATGATACTATACGGATTGGCTTTAGTCCAAGGGAGTTGTTAGAAATTGTATCCTAAAGTCAATCATTTGACGATTGTGCTAATTATAAATATAAATGAATTGATCAATAATAAAAGTTATTTGATCTTTTTTTTCATTATAAGGTTACATCTTTTAATGAATTTTTATGTTGTGATGAAGTCCTTAGGATTACTTTGATCGATAAAAGAGAATTTATCACATAGTCCTTAAATTAGTTCGCAACCAAATGATACGCTATTAGTAGGATGATAGTGATATCAAGTGTAGATTGTTGTGTCCATATGCATTGATTATCCTCATAACCAAATAGTGTGGAGACACTGGTATGGCATACAGGTGAGATGTAGGAGTACATTATCACTGAATGTGACCAATGGTGAAGTACTCTGCTGTCAAGGGTAGCTTGCAAAGGATATGGGTATAAGTATCTCTCCGATTTGAGATCACCACAAATGACTTGCAGCAACTCACTATACTTTGATGCTAGACTATCTGAGTTTATAATTCAGTGACAGAAGATTTTTGGGTGCAGTCAAGTACTTGTCAAGTTGGTGTATGAGTCAAGATGGGATTGACCCTCCGAATTAGTAGGAGTTAATGTGTCAATATATTTCAATTTAGCAAAACCTGAGCTCGGATAAATCATGTGATGGATTTGAAAGATTAAAATATAATGTGGATGACTTATCTAGGATTGACAATTAAATTCTAGATCATCCTTGAGCATTAGGGTCAAGGGATGAATTATATGGTAACCATACGTCAGTAGGTTCTTGAATATTACTTCACCATCATTCAACCTATCGAAGATCGGATCACCATTACTAGATGGTTACATCGATTGATTTAGAAATTTATTCCTATGCTATTAGTTTAGATTCAAACTTATGGGGTCACACTCAAAAAAATTTCTGACTGATCATATGGTTGATCAACGATTGAGAATCATTCAAGGACTTTATCATGAATTCGATTGATGGTTAATCTTATGCAAAAGTTATAATAAATTTATTCATCAAGTGTTAGTAAATTAATAGAAGATTAATTAGTAATTAGATTGCTGATTAGCTCAATTTGATCGAGTAAAGAAGATTAACTAAAATCTAATTGAATTGGATTCAATTAGGTTTGATCCGATTGTTAGATGCATGTCCTAGAAGCCAATATGGCTGATACATTGTAATAAATCTAGGATATAATTTTATACTTAATATTATGATTTGATCAATAAAAAAGTAAGTTTATTTTTCATTCAAGAGTGATGTATTCTTGAATCATCTATGGAATTAACTTTCGATATATATTCTCAAAGTGTTGAGAATTAGAGACATATATTTAATTCCTAAATACTTCTGGTCATAGGATTATCATGAGGATGGTGATTGATCTGGATAGATAACACACAAATCACTTTCTTTGAGATAGATAGGTCTCTAGTCTATAGTGTAGAGATACTGGGCGACGAGTACAGGTAGTTGTTAGAGAACAACTAGTACTGAGTAAGACCATATGACAGATCACTTAGATTTCTATTCATTTATCAATGATTATCTCGATGCTATAGTTGTGTGATTGATTTTTTGATCTGAGATGGCACTACTACTCGTAGTGAGGCTGCTGGAGTTTGATTGACACATAAACATCGATCTCAATGAGCCCTTGTAGTGGATGTTGGAGACAGTTAGTCCATTATAGAAGTAGAGTGTGCATCACGATGGGATCTATTGATCTTGATAGAGAGGAGTAGTCTTATAAAATTTGAGAGTCTAAGTTCGAGAGTCTATGGCCACAGTAGTGGATTGATGGAAAAATTTTTTTACAGAAGTCATAATTAGACTTCACCTAATCGAATCTATCATATGATTAATGTTGAGGTTTGATGATTTATCCATTACCTGCCATCTAGTCGGAACTCATGATAGAGAGACTGAATCACATGTTAACTATACTTTAAGGTTTATTTCAGTTCTACTGGGTTACCACTACATACTGCTAGGTGTCACTGATGGATTGTGAGAGCTCACTAGGA